>NC_134692.1:94980560-95280560 GCF_050947455.1 Rhinoderma darwinii
GCTGGGGTATTGGTCAGGAAGTTCCACCTTCGCTTCCCCAATAAACCAGGTCCACTTAGAAAGGGTCCGGTGGCCCCTCATAAAAAGGGGGGGGGGGTACTGTAAAGGATCTGCCAGGCACAACTTCTGTGTATACGCCCATAGGTAATCAGTCTGCACCTGAGTCTATGTCTCTGAGACTGACTCCATCTTCCACCACTCAGGATGGCAGGCTTAGGAGTGGGAGAGCCTATCGCAGCCTGGCCAGACGGAGCTAGCTCCCGCCCTCTGTCTATTTATACCTGCCTTTCCTGTTACTCCTTTGCTTGTGATTCTTCTCGTGTGGTTTCCTGGCCCAGCTACAGCTTCTAACTTTTTGATCTTGCTTCATGTCACGGTCACTGGGTTTGTGGACCCACTAGGCTGCTCCGCTGTAGCGGGGAGGCAGCTGACCAGGTCACAGTCTATGTGAAAGTAAGATAGCAGACAGTAATGCTTTGGTACCTGAAGTAGTCCGGACGGTGACTGTGGATTCAGCACGGATGGAGGCAGGTGCGGAAAGTGGCGCCAGACGTGGCGGGCAGTATCCGATGAGCAGATAGCACTTGACGTGGCAGATGGCACTTGGCGTGGCAGACGGCACCTGACGTGGCAGACGGCACTTGACGTGGCAGACGACACTTGACGTGGCAGACGGCACTTGACGTGGCAGACGACACTTGACGTGGCAGACGGCACTTGACGTGGCAGATGACACTTGAACACGGGTAGGCACAGGAACAATGCGGAATACAGGAACGGTAACAGGGCACGGGTAACAGCTGGAACGGAAGACACTTAAGGGACCATTTGCAAGACAGACAGGGAAAGACCAACATCGCTCAGGCAAGGATCAGAAGGGCTGGGGCATTCTTATAGGGCAGGGAATTACGTGGGTTAATGATAATTGTTTTCATGTGCGCGCGCTGGCCCTTTAAGAGCGGGCGCGAGCACCCTACAGGACCCGGCCGGACGGAGCGGAAGTGAGCGCTGGCATCTCCTAGGAGGGAGACGGAGGCCAGCACTCACAGATCCATGGCTGCGGGCGTCGGGAGGTGAGTGAACCCGACGGCCCGCGGCCATGGGCGCTACAGTATCCCCCCTCTTACACCCCCTCTTCTTGGGGCCAGAGTGAGAGAGGAACTTTTTAATAAGAGCAGGAGCACTGAGGTTCTCTTCTGGCTCCCAGGACCTCTCCTCAGGACCAAACCCTCTCCAGTCCACCAGATAGAAAGTCCTTCCTCCTACCCTCTTGCGGTCCAGGATCTCCTTTACCTCGAATACATCAGAAGGACCGCTGGAAGCAACTGTGGAACTAGAGGTCTAGCTGTAGCGGTTCAGGACCACTGGTTTCAGGAGGGACACATGGAAGGAGTTAGGGATTCTGAGGGTAGGGGGCAGCCGCAGCTTATAGGAAACAGGGTTAATTTGTTGCAGGATCTCGAAGGGACCAAGGAACCTGGGAGCAAACTTGTATGAAGGCACCCTCAAGCGAATGTTTCGAGAGGACAGACAGACTTTAGTCCCAGGAAGATACTGAAGCGGCTCTCTTCTTTTGGTATCTGCCTTACGCTTCATG
The DNA here is from genome assembly GCF_050947455.1 of Rhinoderma darwinii. Taxonomy (NCBI): domain Eukaryota; kingdom Metazoa; phylum Chordata; class Amphibia; order Anura; family Rhinodermatidae; genus Rhinoderma; species Rhinoderma darwinii. The sequence goes on from NC_134692.1 coordinate 94,982,158, forward strand.
CGATCTACCGCCTGCAAAATAGAGGACCGGGTCTGTTGCCAGATTTGCAGGAAGTCCCCATATGCAGAGTCAGCAGCGGGTACCTGAGATGAAGTCGACACTGGAAGAGGAACTCTGGGATGTTGACTGTACACGATGTGAAACGGAGTGGAGGTGGTGGACTCACTTGTGTGGTTATTATATGAAAACTCCGCCCATGGTAGAAGCTGTACCCAGTTATCGTGCTGTGAAGAGATGAAGTGGCGGAGGTAATTTTCCATGATCTGGTTGATCCTCTCAACTTGCCCATTGGACTGGGGGTGATAGGCAGAGGAAAAGTCCAAACTCACATCCAGGAGTTTACAGAGGGCTCTCCAGAACTTGTAGGTAAACTGAACCCCCCGGTCGGACACAATGTGAAGAGGCAAGCCATGCAAGCGGAAGATGTGCTGAATGAAGAAGCTTGCCAGTCGAGGAGCAGAGGGTAAGCCAGTTAGCGGGATAAAATGTGCCATCTTAGAGAACCGGTCCACCACCACCCAGATGGTGTTGCATCCTGCTGAGAGAGGAAGGTCCGTGACGAAATCCATAGCGATGTGCTGCCAGGGGGCACTGGGTACAGGCAGGGGTTGAAGCACGCCGGCAGGCTTGCTGTGAGCCACCTTGTTAGAGGCACACACTGTGCAAGCAGAGACAAAGTCCAGAACATCTTTAGGTAGCGTGGGCCACCAGAAGTGACGAGCGACCAGGTCTTGGGCTTTATGGACACCAGCGTGCCCAGCCAGTTTAGAACTGTGTCCCCAGCGGAGAATCCTTTTTCTGTCAGCCAACCGAACAAAAGTTCTCCCTGGAGGGATATTTCTAAGCTGCAGAGGATTGGCGTTGACAACGCAGGATGGGTCTATGATCGTCTGAAGGGACTCCACCGTGTCTTCCGTTTCGAATGATCTGGACAGGGCATCGGCCCTCACGTTCTTGTCCGCGGGACGGTAGTGGAGCAGACATTGGAAACGGGTGAAGAACAGTGACCACCTGGCTTGACGAGGATTCAGTCTTTGAGCGGACTGAAGGTAAGTGAGATTCTTGTGGTCGGTGAAGATCAGGATGGGGTGAGCAGCGCCCTCCAGAAGATGTCTCCACTCCTCCAGGGCCAATTTGATAGCCAGTAGCTCCCGATCTCCAATGGAATAATTGCGCTCAGCAGAGGAAAACAGTCTTGAGTAGTAGCCACGCACTACTGCCTTTCCTTTGGAGCTCCTCTGGAACAGAAGTGCGCCTGCACCAACAGAGGAAGCATCCACTTCCAGTGAGAACTGCCGAGATATGTCAGGGTGATGGAGGATCGAAGCTGAAGTGAAAGCTTTCTTGAGGCTAATGAATGCGGACTCTGCCTCCGGAGTCCACACCTTGGCGTTCACACCCTTCTTGGTAAGGGTAGAGATGGGGGCCGTCAGAGAAGAAAAGTTCGGAATAAACTGCCGGTAGAATGGCGAAACCCAGGAACCGCTGTATGGCCCTTAGGCCTTGAGGACGTGGCCATTCCAGGACAGACTTTAACTTCTCATGGTCCATCTTAAGGCCTTGATCCGAGATGACATAGCCCAGGAAGGGCAGAGACCTCTTTTCAAATGTGCAATTATCTAACTTGTCATACAAGCGATTCTCTCTTAGTCGCAGAAGAACTTGACGAACGTGCCTCCGATGGGTCATCAGATCTGGGGAGAAGATTAGAATATCATCGAGATAAACTACAACACACGTATAGAGGAGTTCTCGCAAGATGTCATTAACGAACTCCTGAAATACTGCAGGAGCGTTACACAGTCCGAAGGGCATCACTCGGTATTCGTAGTGCCCATCGCGGGTGTTAAATGCCGTCTTCCATTCGTCACCCCGGCGAATCCGGATTAGATTATAGGCCCCCCGCAGATCTAGCTTGGAAAAAATTTTGGCTCCTCGTATGCGATCAAACAGCTCGGAAATGAGTGGCAACGGGTATTTGTTTTTGACCGTGATCTGATTTAGACCACGGTAGTCAATGCAGGGTCGGAGAGATCCATCTTTCTTTTTAACGAAGAAGAATCCTGCCCCGGCCGGGGAGGAAGATTTTCGAATAAAACCCCTCTCCAAGTTCTCCTTGATATAGGCTGACATTGATAACGTCTCTGGCAAGGAGAGAGGATATACCCGTCCACGGGGATGAGAAGCATTGGGAACCAGTTCAATGAGACAGTCATAACTCCGATGTGGAGGCAACGTCTCAGCCTCTCGTTTGCAGAAGACATCCGCAAAACTGGCATACTGAGAAGGTAGATCGGAGAGTGACTGAGGCAGAGGGGGCACAACAGGACGGACTTGTGACAGGCAATGGCTATGGCATCTGGAACCCCATTGAAGAACTTCTCCAGAACTCCAGTCGAGTGTCGGGGCGTGTAGACGGAGCCATGGCAGACAAGCAGGATAGGATTGATAGCCTTGGGTAGTACCAGGAAGGAGATCTGTTCTGAGTGAAGAGCTCCGACCCGTAATGTCACCGGCTCTGTGATGAGCATGATTGGATCAGGCAGCGGTAGACCATTCACCGAGGCAACTGCCAGGGGTCTCTCCAGACGGACTGTGGGTAGTTGAAACCGATCCACTAGATCTTGGTGGATAAAATTAGCAGCCGCTCCAGAGTCAAGATAGGCGGAGGAAGGATGTGATGCCTGTCCGGTGACGATGGCCACAGGTATCGATAATTTGGAAGAGGTTTTAACGTTTGGAGACGTTCCACCTAGAGTTGCCTCTCCAACCAACCCTAGGGACTGGAGTTTCCCGGTTTCTGTGGCCATTGATGCACAAAATGACCCTTGAGGCCGCAATACATGCAAAGTCCAGAGGAGCGTCTGCGCTGCTCCTCCTGTTCAGATAACCGGACTCTGTCTACCTGCATGGGTTCCTCAGGTAGCGCACTAGGAGTGGACAATTGTGGTCTCTGGGCAGGGGGTGCTGGTCTGTGGGCCCGGCTCTCCTGACGAACCTCTTGAGAGCGCTCCCGGATTCTCATATCAACCCGGGTGGCTAACAGGATGAGGGCATCCAAGGTAGAAGGAAGGTCACGGGCTGCCAGTTTGTCCTTGACGTGAGAGGACAGTCCCTGCCAGAAGGTCGCCACCAGTGCTTCATTGTTCGATGCCAGCTCGGCTGCTAGGGTACGGAAGGAGATCGCATACTCCCCTACTGTGGAGCCTTCTTGCTTGAGGGTCAACAGAGTGGCTGCGGCAGAGGATGTTCGACCCGGCTCCTCGAACACGGCACGAAAGTACTGCAGGAACAAGGCAAGGTCCGCGAATACAGGTCCTTGTTGCTCCAAGATTGGGTTTGCCCATGCGAGGGCCTTGCCAGCGAGGAGGGAGATGATGAACGCTACTTTAGCCTCCTCGGAGGGGAAGAGATGAGGCCGTAGCCTAAAATGCACCGTGCATTGATTGAGAAATCCTCTGCATGCTCTGGGGTCACCGTCATAGCGAGGAGGGAGAGGCAGAAGAACTGAGGATCCGGAACAAACAGGGGGAGCAACAGGCAGTGGCACGACAACAGCTTCTGGATGAAGGACCGGGGGTGGAACAGCGAGTAGATCCAGGCGGACCAGAATAGAATTCACCGCCTCAAGGAGTTGATCCTGACGAGTGCGTAGGTCATGCATCTCTGTCTGAATCTTCTGTACTGGGGTCTTGGGCTGGCCAGCGGGTTCCATGGCCTGAGCATACTGTCACGGTCACTGGGTTTGTTGGCCCACTAGGCCGCTCCGCCGTAGCGGGGAGGCAGCTGACCAGGTCACAGTCTATGTGAAAGTAAGATAGCAGACAGTAATGCTTAGGTACCTGAAGTAGTCCGGACGGTGACTATGGCTTCAGCACGGATGGAGGCAGGTGCGGAAAGTGGCGCCAGACGTGGCGGGCAGTATCCGATGAGCAGATAGCACTTGACATGGCAGATGGCACTTGACGTGGCAGACGTCACTTGACGTGGCAGAAAACACTTGACGTGGGAGACGACACTTGACGTGGCAGACGGCACTTGACGTGGCAGACGACACTTGACGTGGCAGACGGCACTTGATGTGGCAGATGACACTTGACGTGGCAGATGACACTTGAACACGGTTAGGCACAGGAACAATGCGGAATACAGGAACGGTAACAGGGCACGGGTAACAGCTGGAACGGGAGACACTTAAGGGACCATTTGCGAGACAGACAGGGAAAGACTAACAACGCTCAGGCAAGGATCAGAAGGGCTGGGGCATTCTTATAGGGCAGGGAATCACGTGGGTTAATGATAATTGTTTTCATGTGCGCACGCTGGCCCTTTAAGTGCAGGCGCGAGCACCCTACGGGACCCGGCCGTACGGAGCGGAAGTGAGCGCTGGCATCTCCTAGGAGGGAGACGGAGGCCAGCGCTCACAGATCCATGGCTGCGGGCGTTGGGAGGTGAGTGAACCCGACGGCCCGCGGCCATGGGTGCTACACTTCATACTGACCCTGGCTTACTGACTACTTTCCTGCTCTGCGTTTGGTACCTCGTGCACTCCTGGTTTGACTCGGCTCGTTCACCACTCTTGTTGCTCACGGTGTTGCCGTGGGCAACTGCCCCATTTCCCTTAGCTTTGTGTACCCTTGTCGGTTTGTTTCGTGCACTTACTGAGCGTAGGGACCGCCGCCCAGTTGTACCCCGTCGCCTAGGGAGGGTCGTTGCAAGTAGGCAGGGACAGAGTGGCGGGTAGATTAGGGCTCACTTGTCCGTTTCCCTACCCCCATCATTACAGTTTGACTGAATAAACCATTTTTTCATATTGAAGTGCTGCAAGTTTTCTCTTTTTTTAAAATATTATACGCCTAGGATCAGGACGACTTGCTGGGCACCCGTTTTTTGTGAGTGCTCCTGCTTTCTGTTTATATATATATATATATATATATATATATATATATATATATATATATATATAGCGCACCCCTGTATATGGTGCTCCATAGATGGCCCACCCCAGTATATAGCCCCCCCTGTAGATAGTGCCCCCCATAGAAATAAGCCCCCCTGTAGATAAAGTCCCCCGTAGTTAAAGCCCCCCTGTAGATAAAGCCCCCCCGTAGATAAAGCCCCCCTGTGAGACAGCATATCTGTAGCACTCTGACCCTATAGCTCAGGGGCGTAGCTAGGGGGGGCAGGCGGGGCATGTGCCCCGGGCGCAACCTAGAGGGGGGCGCCATCGCCACCTCCTCCTGCACTATAATTGTACCTGTGTCTATAGGACACAGGTACACTTAAAAGCAATGAATGGCCGGGTACGTTCCATGCCCGGCTATTCAGCTCCTTTGTACCAGTGAAGCGACATCACGCTTCCGTCGATGAAAGGCGCTGACTAACAGGGAAAGTCATCCTGCCCAGCCAATCAGCGCCTTTCATAGACGCTTCGTTCAACCCCCAGGAGACCTGCGCAGAAGAGAGCAGGTCTCCATTGCTGCCGGCCAGCGTGGGAGCGGGATTAAGGTGAGTTTGAATAGTTTGTTATTTTATTGTAATAAAAAAGTGTGTGGCTTTATCTACGGGTGTGGCTTTATCTATAGGGGGGCTTTATCTACAGGGGGGGCTTTATCTATGGGAGGGGCTTTATCTATGGGGGGGGCTTTATCTACAGGGGGGGGGGCTTTATCTACGGGGGGGTTTTATTTACAGGGGGGCTTTATCTATGGGGGGGGCTTTATCTACGGGGGGGGGGCTTTATCTACGGGGGGGTTTTATTTACAGGGGGGCTTTATCTATGGGGGGGCTTTATCTACAGGGGAGACTTAACTACGGGGGGCTTTATCTACACGGCGGCTTTATCTATGGGGAGCTCTATCTACAGGGGGGGCTATATACTGGGGTGGGCTATGTATATATATATATATATATATATATATATATATATATATAAAAACAGAAAACAGCAGCACTCACAAAAAACGGGTGCCCAGCAAGTCGTCCTGATACAGGGGGCTATATACAGGGGTGGGCTATCTATGGAGCACCATATACAGGGGTGGACTATATCTACAGGGGGATATATACTTGGGTGGGCTATCTATGGAGCACTATATACAGGGGTGGGCTATAGCTACAGGGGGTCTATATACAGGGGTGGGCTATCTATGGAGCACTATATACAGGGGTGGGCTATATCTACCAGGGGGCTATATACAGGGGTGGGCTATCTGTGGAGCACTATATACGGGGTGGACTATATGTGAAGAACTACGCTACCGTTCAAAAGTTTAGAGTCACTTAGAAATTTCCTTATTTTTGAAAGAAAAGCACAGTTTTTTTCAATGAAGATAACATTAAATTAATCAGAAATACACTCTATACATTGTTAATGTGGTAAATGACTATTCTAGCTGCAAACGTCTGGTTTTTAATGCAATATCTACAAAGGTGTATAGAGGCCCATTTCCAGCAACCATCACTCCAGTGTTCTAATGGTACATTGTGTTTGCTAACTGTGTTAGAAGGCTAGAAAGGGACTTCCGGTTCCGGCGCTGGCGATGCAGGACGCGAGTGACTGAGCTCCCGCTCCCGTCCAGCCTGTTTGATCGCAATAGTCGCTTCGGCGACGACAATCAGCTGTGAAGCCACCAGCCCTGCACACGGAAACATACCCGGTGGTGCCTGTATGGACAGGTACCTCCTCAGAAGCGCGCAGAAGCCAGCCAAGGAAGATTCAGCCGCGGCCGTGGTAAAGGGAGGTAAGATGGCGGCGCTTCCCGCCACTGCGACCCTGCTATACACACAGGAAGATGAGCTGCAACACCATCAGTCCCAGCTTTCAAGCCCGGCAGAACACATAATGTCCTCTCATCCTGCAGCCATTGATTATGTAGCCCTGGCCCGTGAAGTAGCCAAACAGATAGCGCCAGAACTGCAAAGGGCGCTGGAAAAAACGGTGCAAGATTCCCTAAACCGCGTGCAGGCGGAGCTGGCACAAGTCACTACCAGAGCTGATGAGTTAGAACAGCGTATGACGCTGCTGGAGGATGAAAATGAGCGTCTGCAATCCAAACTGAAAGGGGTGCTGTCTGTTACTACGCAGTTGGGGGACAAGGTGGAGGATCTGGAGAACCGCTCCAGGAGGAGCAACCTGCGACTGGTGGGGCTGAAGGAAGCGGTGATATCTTCTGATTTACAGCGACTATGTGAGAGGACATTGCCAGCAGCTTTAGGTCTTCCCCGTCCCTGCCGGGTGGAGAGGGCGCACAGAGTGGGGCCGGACCCCAGAAACCTCCCAGCAACAGATGACCACAGTTCGCTTCGTCCCAGACAAGTAATCTTTAAGCTGTTGGATTACAATGACAAGGTGGCATTCATGAAAGCTTTCCGCAGCAGATCGCGTCCTTTGGAAATAATGGGCATGAAAGTGCTACTTTTTGAGGATTTCTCTGTGGAGGTTGCAAAACGAAGGCGGGCCTTCAGCAAGATCTGCACCGCGCTGTTCCAAGCGAAAATACGCTTTAACCTGCAGTACCCAGCCATCTTACGGGTGTTTCAAGAGAACGGGCGGAACAAGGTTTTCACCACGCCACAGGAAGCGGAGGACGCACTTACAGAGCTTTGCAGGCACAGACCCCAGCAAGAAGAGGAGCGTCACAGTCCAGCATACAGCCCAAATCGCAAGTCAAGAGAAGCCAAACGGAACCGACAAAATATGGAGCGAACCTGGGCAGAAGCTTTAATGCCCACACCAGGAAGATCCCGGGGGGGTCGAGCCGGAAATGGAGGGGACTCTCCGAAGCCGCAGAGGCGAACGCGGGACCGCACCCGATCTACGTCTCCTGATTGACGGACGAAGTTCTTTTCAGCACCATTTTATTCAAGCTGATGGGATGATGATTTTGTGGACGTTGTAGACCAATTGCAGATTCCGACCTGCTACAGATAAGTTTGCAGATAATTTGAAAGTTTTGAGGGCGATATTTGGCGGTCTTATACGGCACTCTGTACCGGTCAACAGCTGACCTAATGTTATAATGTTACAATGTTGAAATGTATGCATTTTTGATATTTCCCTGCATTCTCGCTACAGGAGATTAGTGAGGGAGTTAGATCAGGTTCTGATATTTTTCCTTGTGGGCGGGATCGACCGGGAATGATACAATGCCTCCCCTACGCAAGGGATTAGTTATATCTGCCACAGATGGCATACTGGGAGACGTTGCGGTAGGAGATCTGGGAAAAGGAGGCAGGGAAACCTAGAGGCGAAACAAGATTTATGTGGTTATGTGAGGATATAATCCAAACGGACTCTAAGTTGTTAAACCGACGGTATGAGAATGTATAAATGTGTGCACAGGCGACAAAGGGGTAATGAGGTGGTAAGGGCAGGTGCTGCTTCCTCATTGAAGGAGACATATATGCAGGTCTGGGGGGGAGGGGGAGGGAGGGGCGTGTTTTGACACAACAGAAAAAAGTGAAGTCACTTACACCAGTGGGTATTAAGGGGCTGATAACCCTTGCCGTAGGTGATTTTATGGTGTTGTTAGATAAGGGCCGGATGGCCTTGACATGGAGTTTGGTTCTGGTTTATAAGCCAGGTTTTGGTTATGTTATTAATGTTTATACATGGCTCTTGGAAAAAGGCGGATCTGACTCCCCGAACCTATCACGACTTTTAGGCATTTTAGCTAATCTTATGCACGGCCCAATAACATGAAAATAGTCTCTTGGAACGTTAAAGGGCTGAGATCCCCACAGAAACGGACCAAACTTTTGCGACACATGAAATGATTGCACCCAGATGTGGCCCTATTACAGGAAACTCACCTTACCGAGCCAGAGTTTAAGTATTTGCAAAAATTCTGGGTGGGTCAGGTTTTTGGATCGTCGACAAGGGAGGGTAAGGCGGGAGTTATAATTTTGATACATAAAAATTTTGCGTTTACGTTGGTGTCCCAGGAACGGGATGACGAGGGCCGTTGGATCCATCTAGTGATGGAGCATGCAGGGGAAACTATCAGTATTCATAATGTGTATGGCCCAAATACGATTAACACAGGGTTTTTTGGTCATTTGGAAACCCAACTCCAGCAGGATCGCACTAGGTTTTTTTTTTTTTAAAAACATTTTTTATTGAACATCATATAAACATATTACAAACAATATAAAACGTTGTATTGACAGAAAGACAGTTACATTTTTCCACTCGCGCAGGAGCATTTATAATGTTACATTTGAGATAATTTCACATATTATCCTTGCAATATTTCCCATTTTTTGTCCATCTTCCATGGCCATACTGTGAATGTTGTCAGCCACACCGGTTATATATTTGTTACAGTTCTCTTTTACCCCCGACAAGAGCACAGTGTCCTTTAGCTATGTCTATACACAATTACTACCATCACATCATCATCTAACTTCTATTTTTCTATTCTGGTCCCCTTCCTTGCTATATTTTCAACCCTTCATACGTGTATTTGCCTTCTACCCCTCCCACCTTGTTAAAGCACTTTTAGTTTTCCCAGGGCCCCCTTAATGTCTTCCTTAAGATACCAGGATGTATGTTTGAAACTTTCCATCACCATCCCAATTTCCGTTGTATTCAATTGCTCAATAAATGGTCTCCACCTTTTGAAAAACCCTGCCGTCTTTTGTCTCTTGTGTTTTGTCGCTTCTACTTTGTCTGAGAACATATATGTCCTCATTTGTTGGGTTAAATGATGTAGTGTCGGTATTGTAGATTCTAGCCAAAGCTTCAACAAGCATCTTTTTGCGATTATAAATATGATATGCATCAGGGCGGGGATGCCTACCGGAGATCCCCCCTCCTCCATATTAATTGCTGCTATAGAATGAAAAAGAAGCAGCATAGGATCCACCGGCAAAGTTCTGCCCCAGAGTAACTGTACATAATCCATAACCTCCTCCCAGAATTTTTGTGTCTTAGGACACGACCATATGCCGTGATATAGATCAGTACTTGGTTGGCTACACTTTGGACATGCATGCAATCGATGTGGATTAGCAGCCGTTAAGGGAATGTTGAAAGCATATATTGCCGCATGCATTAATTTAATTGAGTTTCCCTCCACACCTCATTTATCACATGTTTTCGTACTATCCTCCAACCCTCCAAAATAGGGGTCTTAATGTCTTGCATATTCAGAGTGCGTCTCCAATATGCAAAATGGGCACTTGGTGCTACCCGAATATACAAGTCCCGAATTGTTTTGTCTAACTTAGATAGCGATGTTCTATGCGATTCCTCCCCAATGACCTCATCAAATGCATTGTTTACCACTTCTGCTTTTAAGTTCCTTACCAATTTTGTGCAAAAAGATTTAACTTGTAAATATTGGAGGAAATGGTTCGTAGAGATCTCATACTCCTCTACCAACTCAGGCAACGTTTTCAATCGAGGTTCCGAGGCATGACGTATGTGACCCACTGTCGATATTCCCCTCTGCTTGCACTTAGTGAAAAGGGAGCTAGACCTCCCAGCTGGAAAATCTATGTGAGACCATAATGGCAGGTATTTGGATAATTGAAATGAGAGTCCCATCTTTTTTCTTACCTCCTTCCAACACATGATAGTGTCTCTCAATAGCACCGAACCCTTTACATGTTTAGGAAGCGATGCTAGTCTGGTATGTAGCAGTGCACTGAGATCATAAGTTCCCGCTAATGCCTCATCTAAATCATAGTTAGAGTAATGGCTGGAATGGTGCAGCCAGTCTGCGACATGTCTGAACAAGCTAGCTATGTTGTAGCCCCTCAAGTGTGGAATATTTACCCCGCCTTGCCAGTGATAGCCCTGTAGTTTAGCCATTCAGATCCTAGGCCTTTTATTTGACCAAATAAACAATAAAATACTGGCATTAAAATCTTTGACATCTTTATGTTTCAAAAGAATGGGCAGGGTCTGGAGCGGATACAGAAGTCTCGCGAACGATATCATTTTGACCAAATGACATCTGCCAAACAATGAAAGTGGCAAGTTCACCCATCTGGCCAGTTCCGTTTTTATTTTTTGGAAGAGCGGGTCATAATTTAGTTTGTATAATGTTCCCCGATGTTTGACCTATCCGGATCCCTAGGTACGTTATATGTGATGTCGCTATCTTAATACCTGTCCGCAAAATTTCTATGTCTGACTCTGAGGGGTTAATTTCAACAATTCACATTTTGTCGGATTAATCTTTAGCCCTGAAAAGGAGGCATAATATCGGAACAGATCAAACACCTTCTGTAGATGCTGTGGGGGATGCGAGAGAAACAGGAGTATGTTATCTGCAAACACCCCAGTTCTCACCTCCTTGCTGCCTATATTTATTCCGGAATACACGTCGCCACTTTCCAAAGTGCGGACCAATGGCTCCAGCGCTAAGTCAAATAGTAATGGCGACAGGGGACATCCCTGTCGTGTTCCCCTATGTAGCGTGAATGTCTGGGATCTAAATCCCGGTGTGCACACAGCCGCGGTGGGGGTCGTGTATAACGCTCTTATGTACTTCCTAAAGTTTCCTTGTATATTGAATTTGTCTAGAACCATGTTCAGCCATCGCCATTCAACATTGTCGAAAGCTTTTTCAGCGTCCAAAATCACCAGAGCTGATTGATTGGATGACGATTTTATTTCGTCCATTACCCCCAGAACCTTCCTAATGTTGGTGACCGCAGCTCTACCCTTGATGAAGCCCACCTGCGATGGTCCCACCAGCTGGGGCATTAAGACTGCCAATCTATTTGCCATTATTTTCGACACCAATTTCAGGTCCTGATTTATGAGTGAGATGGGTCTATAGGAACCTGGATGTGTTGGATCTTTCCCAGCCTTTGGAAGTACTTTTATGTACGCCATGTTTGTCGTATTTGGTATTTTAGTTCCCTGCATCAAAGAGTTGAAATAAGGCACCAGAGTTGGAGCTATTTGTTCCTGTAGTATTTTGTAGAACTCCGCCGGATACCCATCAGGTCCCGGAGCCTTGCCATTTGATAACCCCCCGATGGCCAACTGCAACTCTTCCATGTCTATTGGTGCGTTAAGACTATCTAATTGATCCGCACCCAGGGTGGGCATATGCAACCCGGAGAGAAACTGATTACCTTGTGTTGTGTCTGGTCCCGTACCTTCCTCATACAGCTCCTGATAAAAATATTTCAGAATGTAATTTATCTTCCTAGGATCTGAGTGTAGCTGGCCAGTATGATCTTTCAATTTTGTGATATGTGTGCATGGTCGAAAGCCCCTTGATAACCCTGCTAACATCCTCCCTGCCTTGTTCCCGAACCGAAAAAAGCTCAGCTTCATATATTGACCTACCATACTTTTCTTTCTTATCCAGCCATTCCTCAAACAACCTCTTAGTTTCCACCCAGTTGTTCTGTTTATCAGGAGTCGGATCCGCCTGAAAAGCAGAGTACGCCCCTCTAAGTTTTCCGCTATATTCCTCATATTTCTGAAATATCTGTTTTTTCTTGAAGGAAACATAAGCTATGATCTTCCCTCGCAGAACAGCCTTAGCCGTTTCCCAGTATAGCGCGTAATCCGTTCTGTGAATCGCGTTATCCCCGTCATATTCTAGCCACTATCCTTTCAGTAGATCTTGAAAACCCTCATCTTTTGCTAGAAAAGTCGGGAACCTCCAGATGAAGTCTCCCCCTTTAGGATACGTATCCATCAATAACAAGCTCACTGGTGCATGATCAGAAATGACCATATTGGTGATATCTACCTGTTCCAGCCTCTGTAGTAAATGTGAGCTCAAAAAAACATAATCCAATCTAGACCATGATTTGTGATGCGACGAGAAATAAGTATACTCCCACCATCTGGATTCATGTGTCTCCAGCTGTCCCCCAACTGTGTGGCTTGTGAAAAGCTTGGTAAGATACCATCTGTAGCGAGAGGTTGGGCAGGGAGCCTGCGTTGCCTATCTTCAGCCGGTTCCATCACCGAGTTAAAATCTCCCCCCACTATTTTCTGTATAGTTGTGTCCGCCAAAATTTTAACCTGTAGCTCTTGATAGAATATGCGATTACTGGAATTGGGTGCATACACATTATATATACTCACTTCCCCTATTGGAGTATCTAAGGAAAGCTGTATAAGGCGTCCCTCAGTGTCTGTGTGCTGCGTGTGCAAAGTAGTTACTAGGTTTTTGTGTATTAAGATCATTACTCCATTTTTCTTACTTACCGCCGATGACCCATAGACTTCCCCCACCCAGCTTTTCCGCATGCGAACAAAATCTTTGTCTACCATGTGCGTCTCTTGAAGTAAGGCTATATCAGCTTTCAGCTTATGTAGGTGTCGCAAAACCATAGCTCTCTTGTGAGGGGACAATAGCCCCTTAACATTCCATGTTACTACTCTCATAAATTGATTATTGGGTTTAGCCTATGATGACGGAATGTGTGCCTCATATTCAATCCTAAGATTGTGTGCATCAAGCTCTTCAGGAAGGTAGCGAATTGGCCATTTAGCCCCTTTTGAACTGTATCATTTAACATGACTCTTTTGTCTTTCAATGCAAAACCAAAACATTCAATTAATACATAACATTCCTTTTTATCCCCAAAGGCCCCCAATACCTTAATACCCTTAATTTTCATTACTTCACTTTTTTCTGACACGGTGCTTTCCCCCGTTTACCTAATGGGATATTTAGCTCATCTCCGACCAAATAACAAAATTATATGCCATCACAACAATGTTTCGTCATTTCCCCGATTACATGTCTACCCCTTGTTCCTGGCCTTCCCATATCAAAAAACCCCTGCATAGTAACACCAACTTTACTTCAAGTGTTAGTACCAAACCACAGTACCCGTAATGCTTACCCGCCGCCCTCACATAGCGCCTTGGCAAGCAGTCCTCAAAGATCAATACTTTTTGGCAATTAAAGGCGCTACTTCCCCGCTCGTGGAGTCTGTGGCATTCTCTTCTCTTTTGATGATTGGCCCTTCACTGATGGAGTATGGGGTTGTACGATCATCTCCTTCTCTGTAGCGATTCCTGTCGCCGCCGATTCAAAACTTTCCTTTAGCAGATCCTTGAAAACCGCTTCTGCTTCCTGATGGTCGGTGTAGGTCTGCATGGTGCCACTCGGTGTAGTGACCTTTAGTACTGCCGGGTACTGTAGCTGGAATTTTAGTCCCTTGTTATAAAAGGCAGTGCAAATCCTGCTGAATCATTTGCGTTTTTTGGATACTTCAGCCGAGTAATCCCTGAACAGCATGACTGATATCCCATTTAGTTTCGTCGGCCCCTGACGCATTTTGTATGACCGTAGTAGGGCTTCCTTGTCAGAACAGTCCAGGTATCTGACTATGACTTGCCTGGCTCTTTTACCGGTTCCTGATTGTGACTGTAAATGTTGGCGCTCTGGTCCCACTCTGTGTGCTCTTTCTACCTTACAAGGGCCGTTCATGTTTAATACTTTTGGCAAGTCGTACTCACAAATGCGTTTTAAGTTTAAGGCCGGTTTATTTTCTGGGATGCCCACTATACGTATATTGTTCCTGCGCAACCTATTTTCCAAGTCGTCAAGTTTGAGAGCTATCTTTTGTTTTTCATTTAGAAGTTCCTGGAGTGTCGCATGAGTGTCTGCAGCATCATCCTCCATCATGGAAATGCGCTGCTCCATTTAGTCTAGGCGCGCTTCATGTTGAGCAATCTCACCTTGCATCTGCTGTAATGAGGCAGATATAGCGTTTGTTAGGGTGTCCTGTATATCTGGCGTTATGCGTTTGGCCACTTCCATCGCCAGTTTTTTGTAATCAATTACCGGCGCCACTGCCACTCCTGACGCCATCTCCATCCCATCTTCATCTGAGAGCTGGTCTTCGTGCTCCGATGAGGAACGGCTTGTTGCCTGTTTCTCTTTGCGAGTCACAGGCGGCATGTTGCTCCCCATGATAACTAATACGGGGCCGTCCCTGTAATTGACCGCGATTGTAACTGCTGCTGCAATAGCTAGTGGGCCCGCGGTACAAGATGGCGCTTGTCCCCACCAATCAGGAATACACGTGGCCTTCCGAATCACCAGAGCGTGATGATTTTTGTGGACAAACTAGACGTTTGTGCTTGCCTTTCGGTGGTGCATTGGAGGTGATCTCTGCACTGCGTTGTGATATCTGTGAGCGTGGCCTCGTCTTCTCGTGCTGTGTCCTGCACTGTCGGGACCAGGCACTCGGGAGCGCGGGTCCGGTAAGTTACTTTTCTGTGAGTCTCTGTAAGCGCTGACCGTGAGCTCACCATTCGTCTCCGCACCCCTGAGAATGATGAGGCATGTTCTTTGGCCGTGTTCGATGCGTGTGTCGGTTTATTCCATTAGGTCAGCACGGAGCTCTGTCTGCACCCTCCTCACATGTCAGCGCCGGAACCGGAAGTCCGCACTAGGTTTTTGATTCTGGGGGGAGACCTTAACACTGTGAGGTCTTCAAGGGAAGATAAGAGCGCAGGGACTAGTTCGCAGAGAAATAGAGATAGGATCTTGCCCGAATTTTTAAGACACAGGGCCCTAATAGATGCGTGGAGGAGTCTACACCCAGATGCGCGGGAATATACACATTTCTCCCATGTTCATTAGTCATGGTCGCTTATTGATTACTTGCTAGTTAATGACGCATTATCGCGACGATTACGTGAAGCGGCGATTGAAGATCTAGTTATTTCGGACCATGCCCCGGTTACCATTACCTTGGCCGACACAGTAGCTAGAGGAACGGATTTTATCTGGAGGTTTCCCGCCTTTCTGGCAAAGGATGAGGGCTTTATACAGAAGCTTAAGGGGTGGTGGATGGAATTTGATGGGGATAATGTATCGCATTGTTCGGAACCGTCATTGTATTGGCGTACAGCCAAAGTGGTAATAAGGGGGAAAGTTATGCAATTTATGTCTAATCTTAAACGCAAAACGACCGAAGGATACAAGGCAGCGAGCGTCAGATTACGGTGTGCATACACAGCATTTCTAAATTCTCCATCACCGCCATTGGGGGAGAAATGGAGGGAAGCCAAGCGACAGTTTGATCAGTGGTTAGACAAAAGAGAGAGTATTTACCGGTCCCAATTTGATGCCGATCTAATGCGTTTCGGCAATAAAGCGGGCAAATTAGCGCGATTAGCGAAGGGGAGGTATGCACCGTCACACATTTCAACACTTAATGAATCTAATGGAACTTCTACCTCAGACCCAAAAAAAATCAACACCATATTAAGTAAATACTACCAAGCCCTTTACTCAGAAACACCCATAGATCTCCAAAAAGGGAGGGAATTTCTGGAGAAGGTGAAGCTGCCAGGGCTCACTCAGGAGCAGAACGGTCACTTGAGCGCAGAGATTACATTAGAGGAAGTTCGGAGCGCCATTAAGACCTTATCTAACGGAAAGGCCCCGGGTCCAGATGGATTCACAGGAGAGTTTTTTAAATCTCTGAGAGAAGAAATCAGCCCTATCTTGGTGGCATACTATAATATTTTACTAAGGACGGGTGCTTTACCAGCAGAGGCCAAGGTAGCGCATATAAAGGTGTTACCCAAGAAGGGGAAGAATCCTCTTGACCCGGGGTCGTAACGTCCCATTTCACTGATAGACCAAGATCAGAAATTGCTCACAAAAATTTTGGCTAATCGGCTGGCTATGTATCTACCCATACTGGTGGGAAAATCCCAAGTAGGATTTGTAAAGGGCAGGGCAGCAGTGACGAATCTACGCAAAGTGTTGACGGTGCTAGAAACAGTCAGGCACGATCCCCAGCCAGGTACCAGGCTGGCACTATTAGCGTTAGACGCAGAGAAAGCCTTTGATAACATACAATGGGAA
Organism: Rhinoderma darwinii; assembly: GCF_050947455.1. NCBI lineage: Eukaryota > Metazoa > Chordata > Amphibia > Anura > Rhinodermatidae > Rhinoderma > Rhinoderma darwinii. The sequence continues at coordinate 94,998,978 of NC_134692.1, forward strand.
TGGCTGGGGATGGTGCTGGACAAAATGAACGTTCAGGGAGACTTCCGGGTCTTCCTGAAGGGTGTCTACAATAACCCGCAGGCACGTGTTCACTCCTCAGGGTTCCTGTCGGATCCCTTCCAATTACATAAAGGAACACGACAGGGTTGTCCCCTGTTGCCCCTGTTATTCAATCTCGCATTGGAACCTATGGCTAGATTTCTGGAGGAATCGGATATGTTCAGAGGCATTCAAGTAGGGTCTCGGGCAGTGAAGTTAGCCCTGTTTGCTGATGACGTTATACTTTTTATGTCAAATCCTCAAGAACATTTAAGGACGGTTTTTCAATTTTTGCAGGAATTTGGGCAATGCTCGGGATATAAAGTCAACCTAGCTAAAAGCGAACTGCTGGACTTGGGCAGGCCATTGCCTAAGACCTTTTGGCAATCCTTGGAGTGTGGGATATCCCCAGTTGAACATTGCATTACTTATCTGGGTATCAGAATAGGGAGGGTGCCGGACACCCTGTATGGCCTAAATTATCCCCCGTTAATTAAAAAAATACAAGCGGAACTCACTAGGATGGGGCCAATTGCCGTTGTCCCTCCTGGGAAGGTGCCACCTGATTAAGATGGTTAGCTTCCCCAGATTGCTATACCCCTTTCAAACAATCCCTCTCTTATTGAAGCATGTGGATGTCTCTAAACTGACGGCCTCATTCACTAAATTTATATGGGCAGAAAAAAGGCCTCGCATCGCACTTACCAAGCTCATGATGAGCAAACAAGAAGGGGGTGTGAACTTTCCGAATGTCAGGGGTTATAACGTTGCCTGTCTTTTTCGTCATGTAGTAGATTGGCTTCACGAAACGAGCAATTATTCCAACTTAGATCTGGAGGGGGAGTATGCCTCACCCTGGAACCTGAAAGCTTTGTTACATTGTAGAGTTGCTTCTCTCCCGTGCCGTCTCAAAACCTCCATTGTATTGAGAGATACAGTCCTAGCTTGGAAAGTGGTACGTAAGCAGTTTGGGTTACCTCACCTGGTATCGAAATATATGCCGTTGAGCGGACACCCCGAATTTTTACCGGGAGTAGGCAAGGGGAACGGATTTGCCTCATGTGGGATGGTAGGCATTGACAACGCAGGGGATCTTATGCACATAGAGGAAAGGAGGTGGTTAACTAGGGAGGAAATTACCACTAAACTCAGACCCATAGAAGGTAGGGTCAATTTTTTACAAATACTTCAGGTACGAGCATTTTGCACCTCCAGGCTCAGGGATTTGAGTAAGGAAGCTACCTCGCACACTCTAGATGAGGTCATAGGTCCAACAACTGGGCGTGCGACTATTTCAGGGTTGTATAGAGCACTGAGAGATGGTTTCGTTCGTCCACAATCAAGGGTTAGTTTCAAAATCTGGGAACGGTGGACCCAAGATCCAGGTATAGGAGAGATCATACTGGGGGGTTGGGAGACGGTACGGAAGAGTGTTATAAATGAGAGCTGGAGGGAAACCTATTTTAAGTTAATGCATTCAGCTATATATGGCTTTAATATTCTGCCTTCACAATCCTTCCCTGACCGCATTACATGTTGCCCCAAATGCAATACACCTCTGACGAATTTATGGCATGGAGTGTGGGGGTGCGTACATACGAAACGATTTTGGGGGATGGTACAAAAATATATTAAGGATCATTGGAAAGCGAACCTCCCACTGACGCCTCAAGCGCTACTATTCCATCAGGCGCGGCCGCCAGCGGAAGAGGGTGCTCGAGGAGTGAGATCACCTCCAGCGCTGGTGCACACGATTTTACTGGTAGCCTTGAGATGCCTGCTGAGTAAATGGTTGGAGGCAGACACGCCGGGGTTAGAACTGATTGTGTCACGGCTGAAACAGTTATTAGTTCTTGAGAGGGTGGAGGTGGAAAGGCGGAAGGAAACGGGAACCAAGAAGCTATTTGATAAGTGGCAAATATTCATAGAATCGCAATGTACAGCAGCCGAAATAGCGGAAATTGTTAAGCCTTTCCAGCACACAAAGTGGTACTGCACACAGCTCTTGATAAGTAGATACTCATTGATGACCTAAGTCGTGTCGGGGTTGGGGGAAGTCATGTTTTCGGTCCATATGAAGATCGACATTTATGCCATGTTTATATGTTATGTTATGTTGAATTTAATTCAAAGTTAATTCAATGACAGTTGAGTGCTGCGCACTCATGATGTAACTTTTACGTGAAATGTTTGTAAGAAAATGTGAAAATTGACAATAAAAAGGATATTTAAAAAAAAAGAAGGCTAGAAAACACTTGAAAACCCTTGTGCAATTATGTTAGCACGGCTGTAAACAGTTTTGCTGTTTAGAGGAGCTATAAAACTGACCTTCCTTTGAGCTAGTTGAGAATCTGGAGCATTACATTTGTGGGTTCGATTAAACTATTCAAATGGCTAGAAAAAGAGAGCTTTCATGTGAAACTCGACAGTCTATTCTTGTTCTTAGAAATGAAGGCTATTCCATGCGAGAAATGCCAAGAAACTGAAGATTTCCTACAACGGTGTGTACTACTCCCTTCAGAGGACAGCACACACAGGCTCTAACTAGAGTAGAAAGAGAAGTGGGAGGCCCCGCTGCACAACTGAGCAACAAGACAAGTACATTAGAGTCTCTAGTTTGAGAAATAGACGCCTCACAGGTCCTCAACTGCCATCTTCATTAAATAGTACCCGCAAAATGCCAGTGTCAATGTCTACAGTGAAGAGGTGACTCCGGGATGCTGGCCTTCAGGGCAGAGTGGAAAGATAAAGCCATATCTGAGACTGGCTAATAAAAGGAAAATATTAATATGAGCAAAAGCACACAGACATTGGACAGAGGAAGATTGGAAAAAAGTGTTATGGACAGACAAATTGAAGTTTAAGATGTTTGGATCACACAGAAGAACATTTGTGAGACGCAGAACAACTGAAAAGATGCTGGAAGAGTGCCTGACGCCATCTGTCAAGCATGGTGGAGGTAATGTGATGATCTGGGGTTGCTTTGGTGCTGGTAAAGTGGGAGATTTGTACAAGGTAAAAGGGATTTTGAATAAGGAAGGCTATCATTCCATTTTGCAACGCCATGCCATACCCTGTGGACAGCGCTTGATTGGAGCCAATTTCATCCTACAACAGGACAATGATCCAAAACAGACCTGCAAATTATGCAAGAACTATTTAGAGAAGAAGCAGGCAGCTGGTATTCTATCTGTAATGGAGTGGCCAGCGCAGTCACCAGATCTCAACCCCATAGAGCTGTTGTGGGAGCAGCTTGACCGTATGGTACGCAAGAAGTGCCCATCAAGCCAATCCAACTTGTGGGAGAGGGTTCTGGAAGCATGGGGTGAAATTTCTCCTGATTACCTCAGCAAATTAACAGCTAGAATGCCAAAGGTCTGTAATGCTGTAATTGCTGCAAATGGAGCATTCTTTGACGAAATCAAAGTTTGAAGGAGAAAATTATTATTTCAAATAAAAATCATTATTTCTAACCTTGTCAATGTCTTGACTATATTTTCTAGTCATTTTGCAACTCATTTGATAAATATAAGTGTGAGTTTTCATGGAAAACACAAAATTGTTTGGGTGACCCCAAACTTTTGAACGGTAGTGTATATACAGGGGTGGGCTATATCTACAGGGGGGCTATATACAGGGGTGGGCTATTTGTGGAGCACTATAGGGGGAGCTATTTGTGGGACACTATAGACAGGGGTGGGCTATATGGGGGCACTATCTATGGGGGGCACTATCTACAGGGGGCTCTATGGCAGGCACTATCTATAGGTGGCACAGTGTGTGTGTATGGGACACGGTGTATGGTGCTATTATAATTAGAGGTGCAGTGTATGGTGCTATTATATTTAGGGGTGTAGTGTGTGGTATAATGAGAACTTATATCTTTATATGTGTAGAAATGTTGGAAAAGTGAGAAGCTGAAGACATCTGAGCGGCAAACTACAGAAATGGGCTGTGACCGGGAGAAGTCACCATAGAGGTCTTCATCGGATGGAGAAAAAGAACTAGAATCTGAGACGTCACCAGTGAGTTACCTAATCTAAAAGTTTATTCTGTCTCTAATCAGCACTGTAGTCACTGTATGATCTGCAGCAAGATGATTATGATATGATTTATTTTTTGTGAAACAGCAACTCCCAGCATATCCTTATCACTGTTCGGGCCATGCTGGGAGCTGTAGTTTTACGCCGTACATACCTATACGGCAGGGGTTGCACTAAATTGAGTTGTATTTGTGCTGGTATTGTATTTTTGTACTGGGCTTGGTTCTGGTGATGTGTATAGAACTATATTGCTTGTAAAATGTGCAAATGTTTTTATGCTCGAGTTACATAAAAAGAAATGTGGAAAAGAAATGACACGTCATTGATTGGTAGAGAAAACAAACACGGCGAGGGGGAAGGAGATGTCGGGAAAGAGGTTGGGGGGGGGGGACAAACTGAATCTTTGCCCCAGATGCTGGAGAACCTAGCTACGCCTCCTCTATAGCTAGATACAATATAGCAGCAGCAGCCTAGCATTACCAGGGTGGGAAGGGCCACTGTTTTTGGCCTTTCACAGCCTAATAATAGCATCCTGCGTCCGTCCCAGTGCCCGACCATCGCTACAGATGGTCAGGTACTGGATCATACCCAGCTCTTCCCGGTACCCCTGGTGGTGGTGGGTACCAGGGTAATAATGTGGGTTAGTGTTAGCCTCTGCATCGGCTACAACTAAGCCCCGCCTTAGTAATGGATGCTGTCAATCAGCCAGCGGCCATTACTAAAGAGCTAGTAATAAAGTTTAAATGAAAATACAAGGACATAGATAAAATATTTTATTGAAATAAACCCCCCCACACACAACCGTCATTCACCTGTTTATTGAAAATAAAAAAATGAAGTTGTCTTCAAATCCGACGTAGTCCAACGACCGAACCTGTAAAAGAAAAAAAACACAAAAAAAACCTATTAGTAACACATGTGGTAGGCTTAGATACAGGGTGTAACGTCCACAGTCGCAGACTCCTATCTTCCTGCAGACGTCGTCCTCCCTAGAGATGCCAGCACATGCGGCCGTCCTGTCCTTCAGTGAGTACTAGGGTGCACGCTCGAGCTCATTCCCGGCCTCAATGAGCTAGAGCACACAAATGTTTTCGATTTGAGCTGATTGCTCCAAGATCACCCTGGACTATAAGAAGGGCCCTGCCCCTTCCTGCATTGCCTGTGCGTTGTTTGTACCTACCCGTGTCTGTCTCTGCAAATGGTCCCTTGAGTGTTTTAAAGTTCCAGTGTTCCCGTTCCTGCTCCTTCTACCCTGTATCCTGTGTTATCTTGTTCCAGTGCCGTGTAGAGTTGGAGCCGTGTTGTGCTGTATACTTCACCTGTCTTGTTACACCACGCCTGGTGTCTGCCTGCTGCCAAGGTCCCATCCGAGCCTATCCAGTTACTGTCTGAAGTTACCACAGGTACACCTATACGAACTATAGACTTTGACTTGTATCCTGTTGGCCAGCTGCCATACCGTCAAGGCGGTACATCCCAGTGGGTTCACAATACCCACAGATCGTAACAGTATGCTCAGGCCATGGACCCCGTTGGTCAATCCAAGACCATGACGACGTCACAAGTGATGCGGGCGTATATGCTAGACTTCCGGTCTCGATAGGACCAACTCCTCCAGGCGTCTAACAGTATTGCACATTGGCTGGATGTGCAAGCTGCCGTTCCTCCGACTACAACTCCTGGCAGTGCTGATCCCCGATTTTCTCTGTCACTACCTCCTCGCTATGATGAAGACACGAGGACCTGCAGGGGATTTTTGTACCAGTGCCAGATCCACTTCAGTCTGTATGCAAGGGCATTTTCTACTGATGGCGCAAGGGTCACTTTCATCGTCTCTCTCCTCACTGGCAGGGCCCTAGCATGGGCGAATCCTATATGGGAGAGACAAGGACCAGAGACCCGTGACTTCCAGGGGTTCCTACGGACATTTCACATGGTGTTTGAGGAGCCTGGACCTTCGCCAGGGAGACAGTTCCATGGGCGAGTACGCCATCCACTTCCGCACCCTGGTGGGAGAGTTGTTGTGGAACAATGAGGCATTGGTGGCTACATTCTGGCAGGGACTGTCCTCTGAGATTAAGGACGAGCTTGCCATCCGAGATCTGCCATCTGCCCTGGATAACCTAATCCTTCTGGCCGCCCGGATTGACATAAGGATCCGAGAATGACCAAAAGGCCCATCAGGAGGGAGGACCCCCTAGCCCAGCTCCTACTTTGCAGCAACCCCTGCTGTCCTCATAAGCTCTTCCACCAAAGGAGTCTTTGTGGATGGACCGTTTCAAGCTGTCTACCCAGGAGAAACAAACGCAGACACACTTCTGGACTCTGTCTGTATTGCGGTCTCGGAGGCCATCTTGTGCGTCTATGCCCCCAAAAGCCCCAGTGCCTAGGGTTGGTTGGAGAGACAACCCTGGGTGAAGAAGGACTTTCTACTAAATTGTCTATTCCCATGACCATAGCGTCCGGTGAAAAAACGTACCGTGTCTCTGCTTATCTGAACTCTGGATCCGCAGCTAACTTCATTAGGAGAGAGCTGGTGGATCTTCTCTAGTTGCCCACAATCCCTCTGTGGAGGCCTTTGATTGTTGCATTGGTAAATGGACGACGTCTGCTAGACCCGGTTGTAGCTGTGACCAAGCCAATGAAGTTCCAAGTGGGAGCCCTTCATTCCGAGTTCATCTCATTCTTTGTCTTGTCTAAGGCCATCAACCCTGTGCTGCTGGGCCTGCCCTGGCTCAGACTACATGCCCCAGTCCTGGACTGGAATTCTGGAGAGGTCCTCCAGTGGGGTCCCAAGTGTCTCACCTGCTGCCTGGTACAGATTCATCCGGCCCAGCCTCCTCTGCCTCAGTTCTTGGCAGGATTGCTTTATCATTATTCTACGTCCTCGGATGTCTTCAGCGGAGACGCTGCACCCACACCGGGCATATGACTGTCCTATTGAGCTGATTCCTGGTGCATCTCTTCCCCGTGGTAGGGTATATCCTTTCTCCTTGCCAGAGACTCAGTCCATGTCCGCCTATATTAAGGAGAATCTGGAGAGGGGTTTCATACGGAATTCCTCCTCTCCGGCAGGTGCCGGTTTATTCTTCGTCTAAAAGAAGGATGGATCTCTTCAACCCTGCATCGACTAGCGGGGTCCCAAATAGATCACGGTAAAAACAGATATCCGTTGCCATTGATTTCAGAACTGTTTGTTCACATACGAGGAACCAAAATGTTTTCTAAACTAGACCTGCGTGGGGCTTACAACCTAATCTGGATTCGCCAGGGTGACGAATGGAAGATGGCATTTAACACTCGAGACGGGCACTATGAATACCTGGTAATGCCCTTCGGTCTGTGTAACGCTCTTGCGGTCTTCCAATAGTTTGTCAATGACGTCTTCCGAGACCTCCTCTATGTCTGTGTTGTGGTCTATCTCGATGACATTCTGATTTTTTCCCCAGATCCAGTGACTCATCAGAGGCATGTCCGTCAAGTTTTGCTGCGTTTAAGGGAAAATCGTCTGTATGCCAAGCTGGAGAAGTGCGTGTTCCAGAGAAAGTCTCTACCCTTCCTGGGCGACATTATCTCAGATCAAGGTCGCAAGATGGATCCTGAGAAGGTAAAGGCTGTCCTGGAATGGCCACGCCCGCAAGGCTTAAAGGTCATACAGCAATTCTTGGAATTTGCCAACTTTTATCGATAGTTCATCCCAAGCTTCTCCTCACTAACCGCTGCAATCTCTACCCTCACTAAAAAAAGGCATAAACGCAAGTTGTGGACTCATGAGGCAAAAGCTGCATTCAAGAGCTTGAAGAGTGCCTTCATGTCAGCCTCAACCCTCCATCATCCTGATGTATCTCTACAGTTTTCGTTGGAGGTGGATGCCTCCTCTGTTGGTGCTGGCGCACTTCTGCTTCAGAGAGGTCCCAAAGGCAAGACAATAGTATGTGGCTATTACTCCAAGCTTTTCTCTTCAGCAGGGCGCAATTACTCGATTGGGGATTGGGAGTTACTGGCCATCAAACTGGCTCTGATGGAGTGGAGACACCTACTAGAGGGCGCAGCTGATCCCATCCTGATTTTCACTGACTACAAGAACCTCACCTATCCACAGACGGCCCAATGGCTAAATCCCCGTCAGGCCAGGTGGTCGCTGTTCTTTGCCCGGTTTCAGTTTTAGCTCCACTACCACCCTGCCAACAAGAATGTGAGGACCGATGCCTTGTCCAGGTCGTTCGAGACAGAGGACACCATGGAGCCTCCACAAAATATCATTGACCCATCTTGCATTTTCTCTGTCAACTCTCTGCAAATTAGAGACATCCCTCCGGGGAGGACTTTTGTGCATCTGGCAAACAGAAGAAGAATCCTCCGCTGGGGACACAGCTCTATACTACCAGGTCAGGCGGGTGTCCGTAAAACCCGAGACCTGATTGTCCGTCTGTTCTGGTGGCCCACGCTGCACAAAGACATCATGGTTGCTCACTCCAAATCGGCTTCCCTGCTCCAGCCACTGCCTGTGTCCAATGCTCCCTGGCAGCATATTGCAATGGACTTCGTCACAGATCTGCCTCCCTGTGCTGGATGCAGTACGGTCTGGGTGGTGGTGGACCGATACTCTAAGATGGCTCATTCTGTTCCGCTGTCCGGCCTACCTTCTGGTTCTCGACTGGCCAACCTCTTCATCCAACACATCTTTCGCCTGTATGGCCTACCTCTGCATAGCGTGTCTGATCGGGGGGTTCAGTTCACCTTAAAGTTCTGGAGGGCCCTCTGTAAACTCCTCGATATAAAGTTGGACATTTCCTCAGTCTACCACCCCCAGTCCAATGGCCAAGATGAGAGGATCAATCAGATCATGGAGAACTACTTACGACACTTCATCTCCAGGCAGCATGATGACTGGGTGCAGCTTCTTCCTTGGGCCGAGTTCTCCTATAACAACCACATAAGTGAGTCCACCGCCTCTACACCATTCTTCATAGTCTACGGCTAATATCCACGTATTCATCACCCTGTGTCTGCTTCGTCCCAGGTGCCTGCATCTGACTTTGCATTCTGGGACTTTCTACAGATATGGCAGCAAATCCGGTCCTCTATTCTGCAGACAGTCGACCGCATGAAGCGAAAGGCAGATACGAGAAGAAGAAAGCCGGCTCAGTTTCTTCCGGGTACCAAGGTCCGGCTGTCCTCCAGAAATATTTGGCTGATGGTGTCGTCATGCAAGTTTTCTCCCAGGTTCCTTGGACCCTTCGAGATCTTGCAACAGCTCAACCCTGTCTCCTACAAGCTTCGGCTGCCTCCCACCCTCAAGATCCCCAACTCCTTCCATGTCTCCCTCCTGAAGCCTGTGGTCCTAAACTGCTACACCAAGATTCCTAGTTCTGCAGTTGCTCCCAGAGGTTCATCGGATATATTCGAGGTTAAGGAGTCCTGGACACCAAGAGAGTAGGAGGAAGAACTTTTTATTTTCGTGGATTGGAGGGTGTTTGGTCCAGAAGAGAGGTTCGTGGAGCCGGAGGAGAACCTCAATGCCACTACCCTCCTGAAGAGGTTTCTCTCCCGCTCTGGTCCCAAGAGGAGGGGGCATAAGAGGGGGGATACTGTAACATCCGCGGTTGCAGACCGCAGACTCCTATCTTTCTGCAGACGTCGTCCTCCCCAGAGATGCCAGCACATGCGACCATCCTGTCCTGCAGTGACCACTAGGGTGTGTGCTCGAGCACATTCCCTGCCTTTATGAGCCACAGCACACACATGTTTTAGATTTGAGCTGATTGCTCCCAGATCACCCTGGACTATAAGAAGAGCCCTGCCCCTTCCTGGATTGTTTGTACCTACCCGTGTCTGTCTCTGCAAATGGTCCCTTGAGTGTTTTCCAGTTCCAGTGTTCCCGTTCCTGCTACCTGTACCCGTTATACCATTCTATCTTGCTCCAGTGCTGTGTAGAGTTGGAGTCGTGTTGTGCTGTATACACCTATACGAACTATAGACTTTGACTTGTATCCTGTTGGCCATCTGCCATACTGTCAAGGCGGTACGGCCCAGTGGGTCCACATTACTCACAGATCGTGACACAGGGCCCATGTGTGATACTCTCTATTAGACCATGTATCTAATCCTTATTCACAAGGTAGCCTTAGATACAGGGTCCCAGCAGACAGTAATCTTATACTGTATAAGATTACCGTCTGCTGGGGCCCTGTATCTAAGCCTACTATGTGGTAAGCTTAGATACATTGCCCATCAGACAGGATCAAACATCCGACATGTATCTAAGAATACGATGTGGTAAGCTTAGATACAGGGTCCATGTGTGAGGCGGTCTGTTAGACCCTGTATCTAAGCCTACCACAAGGTAGGCATAGATACAGGACCCCAGCAGACCGTAACATACATATACCCTCCTCTTCGGCTCCGGGTGCAGCGGATGTCTCGACACCATCTGGCGCCATGACGTCATCCGCGGCGCACAGCGTCGTGACGTCATGACGCAAGAAGACGTCAATAATTCCAAAAGGTAGATGGGTAAGTATGTGTAGTTATTATAGTAACAGGGGCCCGTGTAAGTTATTACATTGGCCTCAATTACTATAGTAACATTTATAGCTGTATAGATGCAGTGCAGGCGACCGCTGCGACCAGGTCACAATTGTGACCGCTGCGACCTGAATGTGGCAGTTGCAGGGGATCCTGGGGACCCACCCAAAAATCCGGGGCTTGGGCCCCGAAGGCCCAATGCTAGCGACACCCCTGGCATGAGGAAGCAAGAGGCCAAATTGTGAAGTTACCCATCCCTCCTTTAACGGCCCTCCTACCCCAGGATGATTGAATGTGGTGTTGTAAACCAGTCCCAGAATGGAAAGTAAATTATGACCTGTGCCTTGAGGGCCTTCTATGTAAACCCATGGTTTGAGTATTCAGTGTTGTGCTTTATAGAATCTATTGTTCTCAATAATAAAACAATACAATTACAGTACTCATTTTTAATTAAAATATTTTATTTAGACGCAATAGTAAAGTAATTGATAACTTTATCGGTATTTAGAGGTGAGAATATGAGACACTACAGCAAGGAACTTGTCAAGTACAGTGTAATGACCGGGGGGGTAGGGAAACGGACAAGTGAGCCCTAATCTACCCGCCACTCTGTCCCTGCCTACTTGCAACGACCCGCCCTAGGCGACGGGGTACAACTGGGCGGCGGTCCCTGCACTCAGTAAGTGCACGACAAACACGACAAACATACAAGGGAATACAAGCAAGGGAAAGGGGCAGTTGCCCACGGCAACACCGTGAGCAACCAGAGTGGTGAACGAGCCGAGTCAAGCCAGGAGTGTGCGAGGTACCAAACGAAGAGCAGAAGAGTAGTCAGTAAGCCAGGGTCTGTATGGAGCAGGAACAAAATAGAAGGAGCTGTAGCTGGGCCAGGAAACCACACGAAAAAGAATAACAAGCATGGAGGAACAGGAAATGCAGGTATAAATAGACAGAGGGCGGGAGCTAGCTGAGTCTGGCCAGGCTGCGATAGGCTCTCCCACTCCTAAGCCTGCCAGCCTGAGTGGTGGAAGCTGGAGTCAGTCTCAGGGATGTAGATTCAGGTGCTGACTGATTAATTAAGGGAGTTAACCCCGAAGCTGTGCCTGGCAGATCCTTTACAGTACCCCCACTTTTATGAGGGGCCACCGGACCCTTTCTAAGTGGACCTGGCTTACTGGGGAAACGCAGGTGGAACCTCCTGACCAATACCCCAGCGTGAACATCCCGGGCGGGTACCCAAGTCCTCTCCTCTCCAATGGACCAGGTACTGGAGGGAGCCTTGGACCATCTTGCTGTCCACAATCCTGGCCACCTCGAATTCCACCCCCTCAGGGGTGAGGACGGGAACAGGAGGTCTCCTCGAGGGAGCCAAGGACGGGGAGCAGCGTTTAAGGAGGGAGGCATGAAACACGTCGTGTATATGAAAAGACGGGGGTAACTCCAGCCGGAAGGAGACAGGATTGAGGACCTCAATGACCTTATACGGCCCAATAAACCGGGGAGCAAACTTCTTGGACGGAACCTTGAGACGCAAGTTCCTAGACGACAACCACACCAGATCCCCGACCATAAACAGGGGGTTAGCAGAACGTTTTCTATCAGCCTGAACTTTTTGTACGCTCTGGGACGCCTCTAGGTTCTTCTGAACCTGGGCCCAGACTGTGCACAGTTCCCGATGAACGACCTCTACCTCAGGATTGTTGGAACTACCAGGTGAAACGGAGGAGAACCGTGGATTAAACCCAAAATTACAGAAAAAGGGAGAGACCCCTGACGAGTTACTGACCCGGTTATTAAGGGAAAATTCGGTGAGGGGAATGAATGAGACCCAATCATATTGACAGTCAGAGACAAAACACCTTAAGTATTGTTCTAGAGATTGATTAGTCCTCTCCATTTGACCATTGGTTTCAGGATGGAAGGCAGAGGAGAAGGACAGATCAATCCCCAACTTCATACAGAAGGCTCTCCAAAACAATGAAACAAATTGTACCCCTCTGTCCGAAACAATATTGACAGGGACCCCATGGAGACGCAGGATGTGTTTGACAAACAAGGTAGCCAACGTCTTGGCGTTGGGTAGTTTCTTGAGGGGCACAAAGTGGCACATCTTACTGAAGCGGTCTACCACCACCCACACCACCGACTTGCCTTGGGATGGAGGCAAATCGGTGATAAAATCCATGGAGATATGTGTCCAAGGTCTCTGGGGAATGGGCAACGAACGCAGTAAGCCCGCTGGTCGGGACCTGGGAGTCTTGGACCTAGCACAAACCTCACAAGCGGCGACGTAGGCCTTAACGTCTTTAGGCAACCCAGGCCACCAATAATTTCTGGTAATGAGGTGTTTGGTACCCAGGATGCCTGGATGACCAGATAGTGCGGAGTCATGATTTTCCCTAAGTACCCTTAGCCGGAATTGCAGGGGAACAAACGGCTTGTTATTATGTAATGACCGGGGGGTAGGGAAACGGACAAGTGAGCCCTAATCTACCCGCCACTCTGTTCCTGCCTACTTGCAACGACCCGCCCTAGGCGACGGGGTACAACTGGGCGGCGGTCCCTGCACTCAGTAAGTGCACGACAAACACGACAAACATACAAGGGAATACAAGCAAGGGAAAGGGGCAGTTGCCCACGGCAACACCGTGAGCAACCAGAGTGGTGAACGAGCCGAGTCAAGCCAAGAGTGTGCGAGGTACCAAACGAAAAGCAGAAGAGTAGTCAGTAAGCCAGGGTCTGTATGGAGCAGGAACAAAATAGAAGGAGCTGTAGCTGGGCCAGGAAACCACACGAAAAAGAATAACAAGCAAGGAGGAACAGGAAATGCAGGTATAAATAGACAGAGGGCGGGAGCTAGCTGAGTCTGGCCAGGCTGCGATAGGCTCTCCCACTCCTAAGCCTGCCAGCCTGAGTGGTGGAAGCTGGAGTCAGTCTCAGGGATGTAGATTCAGGTGCTGACTGATTAATTAAGGGAGTTAACCCCGAAGCTGTGCCTGGCAGATCCTTTACATACAGCATGGGTGTTGGCATCAAAGTCAGTAGAGAAGTGAGAAGCCAGGACACCCTGGATGGAGTGAGACAGGAGCTGTAACAAAAAGTCAGTACATTTATTTGTCTTACTATCTCCACTGCTAAAGTGCATGATCATTTATATTAGTACAGCAGAACCTTAAATATCAATTTGAACAATTACTGTAAAATAGAATGCTTGTTCCAAATCATATATGATTGTCCATATAATACGCATATCTGCAAAATTGGCCATAAAACATTTCCCACAGAAAATTAGCAACTCTACAAAACATTAAAGGGTGATAGACTAGCATCTAGAGAAGAGTGGTGATAAGAATGATACAATTCTAAAAATGTAGAACTTGATTATGAGTCTTACATTGAAGTTTCCTGGGTCCACTCTCAGGTTGAATGCATGCAGGTCACTCAGTTTGGACAGGGATCCCTCTAAATTGTCCAGATGTTTGGCAGCCTCTGCCAGAGCACCCAAGACCTTGCCTCCATATCTCTGCATATCAGCAGATCCATGGCTCAGATCAAAGTGGTTGAAGTAAGTCTTTGTCTGGGGGAAGCCCAGGAACATTCTAAGAGTAAAAAGAAAGAAAAATCAAGCTTCACATGTTAAATTTGGGGTGTATGTATTCGTAATAAAGTTCATTCGTAAACATTGTTATAACTATAAAATTATTCATATTGCATTCGAAAAGTACATGTATTATAAGTTTATATATTTACCAAACCTTTGAAGAACTTATTATTCCTATGTTTCATTACACTCAGTTTAAATTTTTAAGTAAAATTTCATTTTCTACTCTATTCATTTCTAATGCTAAATTCTGAATTATGTGGATTCCTTTGCATTGTGGGAATGGCTTAATCATCGTACAATTACTAAACTTTACTCATAGTGTACAGGGGTCTCAACACTTATTACTTATCATTACCTTTCCAAAGCTTCAGCACCAAGAGAGCTCACTTTTCCAGAGGCTTTGCCCAAGATGGACACAATTGCAGCCTTCTCAGCGTCAGAGAAAGTCATCTTACTTGTGTATGGTTGAAGTGAGATGCAGGTTAAGATCTGGGAGGTTTGTGCTGTGTCCCAGTTCACTTAGATTTTATAGAGGAAGGATCAGCAGAAATGGACACTTGTCAATGACCGTTGGTCACTTAGGTCCTACACCCAGACACATGTTCTGTGCATATCTAATTCAGTAATCGCTGCTTAAGGTTAATTATGGACAAGGGTTTTAGTTAGCTATATATATATATATATATATATATATATATATATATATATATATATATATATAGCAATTAAAAAAAAGGCAGCACTCCGTAGTTCAAAGTGATAAAGAGGGTACTTTATTGCCCCATGCTCGACGTTTCAGCTCCAAACACTAGAGCCTTTCTCTGCTTGAGAAAGGCTCTAGTGTTTGGAGCTGAAACGTCGCGCATGGGGCAATAAAGTACCCTCTTTAGCACTTTGAACTAGGGAGTGCTGCCTTTTTTTGAATTGCTGTATTACTGGGAACTTGGCCTGCTCTCATAGGCGTGCACCCACATCGCTATTCCGGTGCTGCTGGAGCTTCTGTTTTGCTATATATATATATATATATATATATATATATATATATATATTTTTTTATATATATAAAAAAAACTTATTTCTTTTTTATTTCAGGGGGAAATCCTATAAGACAGACTAAGCTACATACTTGGAATTATATATATATATATATATATATATATATATATATATGTATATATATATATACACATATATATATGTATATATACACATATATATGTATGTATGTATATATATATGTATATATCTATCTATCTATCTATATATATATATATATATATATGTGTATATATATATATATATATAAATATACATACATATATATATATATATATACAGGGTGGGCCATTTATATGGATACACCTAAATAAAATGGGAATGGTTGGTGATATTAACTTCCTGTTTGTGTGTTTGTGGCACATTAGTATATGGGAGGGGGGAAACTTTTCAAGCTGGGTGTTGACCATGGTGGCCATTTTGAAGTCGGCCATTTTGTATCCAACTTTAGTTTTTTCAATGGGAAGAGGGTCATGTGACACATCAAACTTATCGAGAATTTCACAAGAAAAACAATGGTGTGCTTGGTTTTAACGTTACTTTATTCTTTCATTAGTTATTTACAAGTTTCTGACCACTTATAAAATGCGTTCAAAGTGATGCCCATTGTGTTGGATTGTCAATGCAACCCTCTTCTCCCACTCTTCACACACTGATAGCAACACCGCAGAAGAAATGCTAGCACAGGCTTCCAGTATCCGTAGTTTCAGTTGCTGCACATCTCGTATCTTCACAGCATAGACAATTGCCTTCAGATGACCCCAAAGATAAAAGTCTAAGGGGGTCAGATCGGGAGGCATTTCTTCTGCGATGTTGCTATCAGTGTGTGAAGAGTGGGAGAAGAGGGTTGCATTGACAATCCAACACAATGGGCAGCACTTTGAACACATTTTATAAGTGGTCAGAAACTTGTAAATAACTCATGAAAGAATAAAGTAACGTTAAAGCCAAGCACACCATTGTTTTTCTTGTGAAATTTTCAATAGAAGTCTATGGGCACTTCTGTAATTATGGACGGCTACGGATGTGCATCCGTAGCCATCCGTAATTATGGAAGCGTTGCTATGCGATGTCAAAGGGATTCCCCAGATTACAGGCCACATCCTTTTGTATATTTTGAAGATGACTGAAGACGACTGAAGTTTTATAATGGCCCTTACAAAACTTCAAGTGGAGAGCCTCATCTTATTGATTGAAGAACACCCAGTGACATGGAATAAATGGTCAGAAGACTATAAAGACACCATCCTGAAGGAGCGGGCTTGAATAGAGGTGCTTATGGCACTCCACCCGGAAGATTGGAATGTCGTGTCAAAGAATGATCAGCAAAAAATGGGTAAGTTCACTCTCCCCCAAATGCTTCTCCCCCTTTTACAATATATGTAATTTTTATGATTATTAATTAAAATTTTCTCACTTATTTTCACAGTATCCAATGCCAAGTCGCACTGGAACACGTGCCGCGACCAATATCGGAGGGAGTTAAATGACAATGGGCCAGAGTGGGGATGGCCAAAAAAGCAAGAACCCTATATGTACACCCAGCAGCTGCGCTTCTTAAGCGACGTAATGGAGGTTGGGCCGTATGTATATCATGTTGTCATTTTTTTATTTAATTTTAGAGCGATATGTTATGTCCCCCATGTTATGTTATGTACCTGAGGGAAATAGCATAGCTCCATCCGTCACCAAATGTCATGTTGCTAGGTGTGTTGCTAGTGTTTATTTTTAACGCATGGGGATATGTTATGTCCCCCAGATACCTGAGGTACATAGCATAGATCCATCCATCACCAAATGTCATGTTGCTAGGTGTGCTGTTATAATTTTATTTAAAAAAAAAATTTAATCATATATCAACAGATAACCTTGGAGAGGAAGACTCTGATATCACATTTATAGAGTCTCCATCATCAGCTACCAGTGAGGAAACACCACAGCAAGAGACAGGACAGCCTGCTGTGTAAGAAGTTGACTGCATTCCAACAGGAAAAAGTCGACATAAACGTAAAGCCGACACAGCAAATCAACTAGATGCACAGGTCCTGGTCCATCTGCAAAAGCGCAGTGAGAACACGCTGGAAAACAGCTTTTGCTGAAATGTGGCAAAGCACCTCCAACGTATGCCTGTAGAAAGACAACTACCGTGTCAAATGGCCATCCTGGGGCCTCATTGATGTCTTCATGACCAATACTGCTCTAATGGTACTATGTAATGCCATTGTGTTCTATTGGAGCAGGTTGCTTCTGCAAGCACCGCCACCACCGCCAACTGCGTCCCACTATCGTGGTTATCAACCACGCTCCCAGCCACAATTTACTCCACAACGTGTCCCCAGCCACTACTTTAGTGGCCAATACATGTACAGACACCAAGGACACGGAGGGGAACCTTCAACCATTACTGCTCCTGGCTCTTCATCTGAGGACTCTTTCCAATTATAAAAAAATGTTATATGTTTATGTAAAAATAAATATATTTCTGTTTATTGTGTTCAGTTAAAACTAAAAAACAAAACAAAAAAAAACAACAACTTTGGTCTTTTCTGGTTTATATGTTTGTGAAGTTTAGCTTTATGTTGAAGGAATGAGCATGTGTGCTTTATCTGGACTGTATGTGTACGTGCGTTGTATGTGGAATGTATGTTTATGTTTATAGCATGCAGTTTTTTTTTAGACTTGAATATTACACTAGCAGGGCCGATTGTAGCTTTTCTGCTGCCTGAGGTAAAAATTGAAATGGCGCCCCCCAGATTTTGATTGACATCCCTATAGCTGTTCTACATCACTATCAGTCTCTTCCAACTCTTGCGGATGTGCCGTTGCCTTGTACTCCCATGGCATGCACGGTGCAACGATGAAGCCGGGCAGAGTACATCTCGCTGCAGGGTGCATGCCCGAGTAGTGCAAGGCAATGGTGCATCCGAGAAAGTTGGAGGAGGTTGCTAGTGATGTATAAAAACCAGGGGGATGTCAATCAAGCATGAAAAGTCGGGTTTGGAGGCAGGACTATGTGACTCTTCAGGATAGCGGCACCACCCCATGAACCTTTAATGAGTAATTAGCATATAGTGTGCGCTGTTTTAAAAGTTGATTTTGCTACATCTGAAAAAAACATATAGGGGCCTGTTTGGAAATATTGTCAGGTCATATATTACTGCATGGTGGCGGTTCAAGAGGTTAAAAGTACCAGACAGGTTGCTATTAAATATACAATAAACTGAAAACAATTCTGTCAGCCCTGCAATTTTGTTATTATAAATATATGCTATATAGTTATAGCTTCAGAACCGAACTCATATCTATATATACAACACAAAATGGAAGACCCAGGTAGCTGGTGGGCTGCAATACAAACAAAACACATCAATATTGCCAAAGGCAAGTAGATTAGCCCTGGTTTCCCAGGTACCTATTGAATGCTTATAGTTAGAGATGAGTGAACCGGGACAACCGAACCCGGTTTCGGTCCGAACATTCGTTTTCGTTGACTCTGATGATCTGGCTTCAAGCCAGGTTTCGTTGGATTCCAGATCCTCTACAGTTCCTTGGCACAGTGACAGTAGTAATATGGGTATTTCTAGCGTTTCCATTCCATCATCTATGTCTTCACTCCCCCTTCCTAGCGGGAAGCCATCTTTCCTGAGAGTCCTAAGAGACATCTCCTCGGGTGCGAAGGAAGATACTGAACAACATAGTGATGATGATTTGTTTTCCGCGAGTCAGCCAACGGAGTGTGTTGCGGCGGTGGTGGAGGTGGAAGCGGTGTCCGAGATGCATAGCTGTGGTAGTGGGGGTGTTGGTGGTAGCCGTGGTGGCAGACGCAGTAATGAGGGGGGGCATGGAGCCCGCCATGATGTCACATCACATTCACAACACAGTGACAGAAGTGGCGGGGATGATGAGGAGGGCTATGATGATGTTGTTTTAGACAGGACGTGGGAACCAGGTGACGAGGTGATGACGGCGTCAGAGGAGGAGGGTAGTAGTGGCGGCACTGGCAGTGATAAACAGCCAAGACGAGGTAGGGGCAGAAGTCAATCTGCAAAACGTTGAAGCGGTAGGGTCAGCTCAGGAGCCGGTGATGGCGACACTGCTGCTACTGGTGTAGGCTCCTGAAAAAAGCCTGCCAGACAAGGGGCAAGCTCAGGTGGTGGTGGTGGTGGACGTGGTACTACCTCTTTACGGTACTCTGCCGTGTGGCAATTTTTCTGTACCTTCCCGGAGGACGAAAACATGGCACAGTGCCGTATCTGCAAGCAGAAAGTAAGGCGTGGGCAGGGCAGCAATGTAGGAACTACCGCTCTACGTAAACACATGGAGTGGCATCACAAGGCCATGTGGGACAATCGACATGCCCCACCATCATGTACATCTAATGAAGACCCCTCTGCCGCTGCTGCTGCTCCAAGTTCCTGTCATCTAAGTAGTAGCCAGGCCTTATCCACCATCTCGTTGTCATCATCATCACTGTCATCTAGTTCTCCTCCTACGTCCCGTCAGTTATCCATTACGGAATCGTTGTCCAATAAGCAACAATATATACCCAGTCATCCACTTGTCGTGCGGCTTAATTCACACCTAGCTAAGTTGTTGGTGGTGCAGTCGCTGCCGTACCACCTGATCGACTCCGCCGGCTTCAAGCAATTGATGGCGTGCGCTCAGCCTATGTGGCGAATACCTAGCCGCCATTACCTCTCCAAGACAGCTGTCCCTGCCTTGCACAAGCAAGTGGAGGAAAAGTTGTGCAAGTCCTTGCAATTATCCGTGTGCAGCAGGGTACATGCCACCGTCGACACGTGGAGCAGCAACTATGGGCAGGGACAGTACATGTCTTTCACGGCCCACTGGGTCAATATTTTGCAGTCCGATGCGCCACCGCAGCAATGCCAGGCATTACCACCTCCACGCTTGTATCTTTTTGGTTCAACTCCGGACACCAGGCACCTACCATCCTCCTCTTCCTACTCCTCCTCCTTGCCCTCCTCAATGGAGGTCTTCCCGTCCCCGACAGGACACAGCGTATCTTCCACTCCTCCTCCCTTTTCTTTTCAGAGGTGCAAGGTGAAGCGCCACAACGCTGTCTTACACCTGCTGAGCCTGGGCGAGAAAAGCCACACAGGGCAGGAGCTGCTGCTGTGCATCAAGGAGAAAATCGCACGCTGGCTGTCTCCTCTGAAACTCACACTGGGCAATGTTGTCTCTGATAACGGGAAGAACGTTGTGGCTGCACTGCGTCTAGGTCACCTGACGCACGCTCCTTGCATGGCACATATGATCAATCTGGTCATAACACGCTTCTTAAAGTCATATGTTGGTTTGAAGGGTGTGCTGGCCATATCCAGGAGGGTTTGCGTTCGCTTTAGAAGTTTGTATGCTTTTAAGCACGCCCTCCTGGACTTGCAGCGTCAAAACAATCTCCCAGAACACAGCCTGATTTGCGACGTTCCAACATGCTGGAATTCCACCCTGCACATGTTGGACCGTCTGTATGAACAGCGGAAAGCCGTGAATGATTTCCTGATTCAGCAGACGGGCAGCGTTTGGAGCCAGTGTAATTTCGAGCTCAGGTACTGTCAGCTGGTTAGAGACGCATGTCGCGTTTTGAGGCCCTTTGAAGAGGCCATACGATTTGTGAGCCGTGACGCTAGCGGAATGAACGATGTTAATGCCGCTGATATTCATTATGGAGCAAACGCTCACAGCGATGATTCAGCAAAGGATGGAGGAAGGATCACATCTGGCTATGGATGTTGAGGAGGAGGAGGAGGAGGAGGATGAGGATGAGGATGAGGAAACAGGACCTGAAGAGGAGCTGGATTTGGAGATGGAATCACAGGAAGGGATAGGGGACGAGGCAGCCGCACAACATGACAGTGATGATGAAGACGAGTCTGACGACGACCTTGATGATGGACAACCATGGCAGTATGGGGCGGAGATGGAACCAACCGGGCCCTCTGAAACGCTGGCCAGGATGGCGAGCTGTATGCTTCGTTACTTGCGCGCTGACTGTCGTATTGTTAGCATGAAGCAAAGAGATGAGTACTGGATAGCCACACTTTTAGACCCTCGGTATAAAGCCAGAATGGGGGAGTGTTTTGCGCCTTCCGAGAGGGAGCCAAAATTGGCTTATTATCGAGAGAAGCTATGCAGCCAACTTGTCACGGCTTTCAAACGGCAAACACCTGCTGCAAGCATGTCTGACCGGGGGCCACTCTCCGCTCCCCACTGTCTCATCGTTCCACCGCCTCTGGCAGAGCTACCTCTGCAATGGGCGGCAGCAGCAGCAGCCAATTCAGTTTGGAAAATATGATGACAACATTTTTACATCCAATACCCCGACCTGACACACATCGTAGTCATCAAAGGGATGTTCACCATCACCAGCCCCTAAACAACCAGGTTCACTCGTACCTGGACTGTGCCCTTTCTCCGTCAGAAATCCTGATCCCAGACCCCATGGACTTCTGGGTCAGCAGATTGGATCATTGGCAAGAACTGGCCCAGTTTGCCATGGGTGTACTGTCTTGTCCACCCTCCGGTGTAGTGTCAGAGAGGGTATTCAGCGCGGCAGGAGGCTTCGTCACCCCTAAGCGAACAAGATTGTCTGCCAACAGGTTGGAAAATCTCACGTTTCTGAAAATTAATCAAGCGTGGATCGGTGAGGATTTTAAAACCCCTGTGCCTGATGCCACTGATTAGATCTGACATTGCTGCTGCTGCTGCCGCTGCCGCTTGCTACTGCCGCCTGCTACTATGGGATTCTGTCCTGTCCACTCTTTTTTTAATGTGCCGCTGTTTGTGCTGCTACTACTTCTACCACCAATCCACCCCCAGTGCCGTCTGCTACAAGCAGGCCTGCCCCACCACAGGGCTTTGTCCTGTGACTGTCCAGTGTCTTTTAATGTGCTGCTACTACTACTACCACCCTTGCTGTCCGTTGGCTACCTCTACTACCACCAATACACCTCCACTGCCGTCTGCTACAAGCAGGCCTGAGTCCTGCCTCACCACAGGGCTTTGTCCTGTGACTGTCCAGTCTGTTTTAATGTGCTGCTACTACTACTACCACCACCCTTGCTGTCCGTTGGCTACCTCTACTACCACCAATACACCTCCACTGCCGTCTGCTACAAGCAGGCCTGGAGGGCTTGTGAAAAGCCATTGCTTGTTGCTTTTACATCCATGTATGGATGAACCCCGGCAGGCATCTGCCAATAAAAAGGGTACATTTTTGGAGGGCTTGTGAAAAGCCATTGCTTGTTGCTTTTACATCCATGTATCTGTATGGATGAACCCCGGCAGGCATCTGCCAATAAAAAGGGTACATTTTTGGAGGGCTTGTGAAAAGCCATTGCTTGTTGCTTTTACATCCATGTATGGATGAACGCTGGCAGGTATCTGCCGCCAAAAATGGTTAATTTTTGTACCTTTTTTAACAATGCATTAAGCATACAACATGCACAAGTGCAGTGGTTTCTGTTAGTTATTACCGTGTCCCATCCATTTTCCTATAGCCATACATGTTGGCGTAACTTTGACACTAACTTTGCCTTAAAGACGGCTCAAAAGTACTTGGATACACTCATGGGTGACCTAAGAGTCTTATACAGGGCTTCTAGGGCTTTTAAACAGTGTTATACACGATTTTTAGGGGCTTTCTTGAATTACAGGTTCGGTCAGAACTAGTTCGGTCCGAATCGAACTTTTTCATGAAATTCGGCGAACCAGCCGAACCGAACTTTTCATAAGTTCGCTCATCTATAGTATTAAACGTGTAACTTTATTTATCAATGACTATAAAGCATACAAGTGAAAATTAAATGTGCACTGTAAACTGAAAGTCCCTGTATGGCAATGCTGTTATTACTCAGTAGTCTGTGCTATCTGTGTGCAGAGACAAACTACCACTTCCAATGGCCACACTGCCTGTATGAGATACCTAAAATAGCATCTGCAGTTCGCTTTGCAAAGGACTTAGGTTTAACAGGACACATTGAATTTAAAACAAGCAACCCCCCCCGCCCCCGACATGTTTCACCACCGCAGTGGCATTCTCAGGGGAAAATGGGGCTAATGGCGGCGATCACAACAATGTCTTCTATTTATTACCTCACTTGTGACATCAGCTACACTGATGCTACCAAAAAACTCTTAGATTAGGAGATTGACGAGCGAATGCTCCAATCCCACAGCACTATTGCCCAATCAATGAAGGACTTGCCTTCACTTCTGTGGATAGATTAATTGACAGGAGAATGCTCCAACCAAGTTGCGCTACTGCCCAACCAATGAGGGGCTCATTTTCGCACCTGCGAAGTTGAAAGAAATTCCACTGGATTTTAGGAAAATAAACAACAGGTCACTGCACATGTTGGTGAACTTACATATGGAGCGCATACAAGTTTGTAAGTGATATAGAACATTACCACAGGACTACCAGATGTAACAAGAGAAAGGCCACTATAATAACAACAGTGGACGTAGATGTAAAAATATAACACAAAGTGTGAGAGAATATATATAGTAAATCAATAATGCTACAAAATAAGTTTATTGCTCTCTAGGTACCTCTTTGTCAGTAGCCAACTACTTGATGGAATATAAGATATTGGGACAATATGCAAAAATATATATATATGTGTATTGTTAGAGATGGGCAGAAAAAGTGTAGACTACATATATGGATAATATGCTCATCTGTTCTCCCACACACACTCTTGTACAAATGTTACCTGCCTGTTATTGATACTATGGGAGGAGAGGGGATCTACATGTAGTTCATTCATTTTCAGTTTCTTTAGGAGCCGTATACAGCTATATACAGTATGAAGAAGTATGTGTATGAGGAAACAGAGTAGGTCGTACTGAAGAAAGAGAGCACCAGAGCCTTGCCAGGTGCATTAGGAAACTCTCCAAATTTATGCTGCAAGCTTCTTAGGAAATAAGTGTAATGGCAGGTAACCTTTAAAGGGGTTTTTCGAGATCTGACCATGTTTTTTATTTATTCGCGTCCGCCTTAATTTTCCCCACATAAACCCCCCTTTTTTTTCCTTTTCAAGTCCTTTCTATCCTAAAAACTTATCCTATTGTCACGCAGCACTTTGATTACATCCCTTCTTTTTTATTCTATGACTGCTTCCTGCTCCGCTCCCAGTATGCAATGGTTCTCTCCCAGCATGTTGTGCACCGGGATCTCAGTCCACATCAAACCGACTGTGCTGAGCATGTGTGGTTCAAAGAGACATTCTTTGATCCGTGCATGCGCCCTGATGATGGCTAGTCGTCTGGGACAACTCACTGAACAGATGTCATTAATGACATGCGGTTCAGTGAGCCGGGCTAGAAGAAGCATTCATCTAGATTAAGAGAAGAGCACTGAACGGTCAGGACGTCATCGGAAGTCTTGATTCCGATGGTGCTGCGTCACGTGACCGAAGTTGCGATCAGGAGAAAACAAGATCTTTTAAAAGGTAAGTGTATGAGAATGTTTATGTAAATTGTTATTGGAAAGTGGAAAACCCCTTTAACCCGTTAGTGACCGCACCATAGTGTTTTTATGGCGGCCACTAATGGGCTTTATTCCGATGCAATAGCTTTTTACAGCGGTGCATAGGAATAAATAAACATAGCAGGGAGCCGTTAAATCTCCCTGCTCTCAGATGGCAGAGGTAGCTGGGGACTGGGGGCATCCCTTCTCGAGTGTGTGAGATTGATATTGAACGTCATAATAAAATAAAATAAAAAACCATGCAAAAATTGCTGTTTTCTATGAATCCTGACTTTAAAAAATGGGATAAAAAGTGATCAAAAAGTCGCATTTACTCCAAAATGGTACCAATAAAAACTACAAGTCATCCTGCAAAAAAAAAAAGCCCTCATACAACTGCATCGGCGGAACAATGAAAACGTTATGGCTCTTCAAATATGGAGACACAAAAACAAATAATTTAAAAAAAAAAAAAGCGTTTTTACTGTGTAAAAGTAGTAAAACATACAAAATCTAAACAAATTTGGTATCGTTGCAATAGTAACAACCCTGCTGAATAAAGTTATTGTGTTATTTATACCACACGGTAAACGGCGTAGATTTAGGGCGCAAAACACAGTGGTGAAATTTCAGTTTTTTTTCTATTCCCCCCCCAAAAAGTTAATAAAAGTTAATCAATAACTAATATGTACCCCAAAATGGTGCTATTAAAAAATACAACTTGTCCCGCAAAAAACAAGACCTTATACAGCTATGTCGACGGAAAAATAGAAAAGTTATAGCTCTTGGAATGCGACGATGGAAAAACGTAAAAAATACCTGAGTCATTAAGGTTTAAAAATAGGCTGCTGGTCATTAAGGGGTTAAAATTTGGATCATATACCTTTCTTATACCAGTGTAGTTGCCTTTTTCCAAAAAAAAAAAAAAAAAAGATATAGCCCACCGATTAGTGCATAGAAATGCTTCCATAGAATAACTGAAGGAAGTAAAAATGTCATCAGTCATGTGACCCACTCATTTGACCACTGGCATTCAGGTAAAGCTGTCCAGTTATATAACTGGTGAATAATAGGTTATAGAGGAGCAGAAAATATAAGTATTTCCATCTACAGCAACATCTGATTATGTCTGTCAGTGTCTGTGAGGAGCAGCTCTTACATTCTCCCTTTCTTCTCTGTGTTTTAAAAAAAAATATTTAACCACTTGATGCACCAGGATGTCCCCGTACCTCCAGGTGTGAGGCTTGAATTATGGAGCGGGCTCACAGGCTAAGCCCCCTCCATACGTTGCGGGTGTGAGCTGTGTATTATAGATGACACCTCTCACTAACGCCCAGGAACAGAGAGCACTTTCATCATAGCTGTTTAACCATATAGATGCCAGGGTCAGTAGCAACCGCGGCATCCAATCCATTAGCAATAGGGCAGCCCATCGGATCACCAGCACAATTGCGGGTTACCGATTGTTGTCATGGCATGGCCTAATGAAGGTCCCCTGGTCTGCCTTCTTTCTTCTCCTGTTAAGCCCTGCTCTTGTTTAGTGTAAATACAACATTTTAAAAGACATTGCAAAAGCTTGTGTTAATACATGCACCTATCAGTGGCAGCATTTTTTTTATATATATACACTATCGTTCAAAAGTTTGGGGTCACCCAGACAATTTTGTGTTTTCCATGAAAACTCACACTTATATTTATCAAATGAGTTGCAAAATGACTAGAAAATATAGTTGAGACATTGACAAGGTTAGAAATAAGGATTTTTATTTGAAATAATAATTTTCTCCTTCAAACTTTGCTTTCGTCAAAGAATGCTCCATTTGCAGCAATTACAGCATTGCAGACCTTTGGCATTCTAGCTGTTAATTTGCTGAGGTAATTGGGAGAAATTTCACCCCATGTTTCCAGAAGCCCCTCCCACAAGTTGGATTGGCTTGATGGGCACTTCTTGTGTACCATACGGTCAAGCTGCTCCCACAACAGCTCTATGGGGTTGAGATCTGGTGACTGCGCTGGCCACTCCATTACAGATAGAATACCAGCTGCCTGCTTCTTCCCACTTAGAAATTTCCTTATTTTTGAAAGAAAAGCACAGTTTTTTTCAATGAAGATAACATTAAATTAATCAGAAATACACTCTATACATTGTTAATGTGCTAAATGACTACTCTAGCTGCAAACGTCTGTTTTTTAATGCAATATCTACATAGGTGTATAGAGGCCCATTTCCAGCAACCATAAACCCAGTGTTCTAATGGTACATTGTGTTTGCTAACTGTGTTAGAAGGCTAATGGATGATTAGAAAACACTTGAAAACCCTTGTGCAATTATGTTAGCACCGCTGTAAACAGTTTTGCTGTTTAGAGGAGCTATAAAACTGACCTTCCTTTGAGCTAGTTGAGAATCTGGAGCATTACATTTGTGGGTTCGATTAAACTCTCAAAATGGCTAGAAAAAGAGCGCTTTCATGTGAAACTCGACAGTCTATTCTTGTTCTTAGAAATGAAGGCTATTCCATGCGAGAAATTGCCAAGAAACTGAAGATTTCCTACAACGGTGTGTACTACTCCCTTCAGAGGACAGCACAAACAGGCTCTAACCAGAGTACAAAGAGAAGTGGGAGGCCCCGCTGCACAACTGAGCAACAAGACAAGTACATTAGAGTCTCTAGTTTGAGAAATAGACGCCTCACAGGTCCTCAACTGGCAGCTTCATTAAATAGTACCCGCAAAACGCCAGTGTCAACGTCTACAGTGAAGAGGCGACTCCGGGATGCTGGCCTTCAGGGCAGAGTGGCAAAGAAAAAGCCATATCTGAGACTGGCTAATAAAAGGAAAAGATTAATATGGGCAAAAGCACACAGACATTGGACAGAGGAAGATTGAAAAAAAGTGTTATGGACAGACGAATCGAAGTTTGAGGTGTTTGGATCACACAGAAGAACATTTGTGAGACGCAGAACAACTGAAAAGATGCTGGAAGAGTGCCTGACACCATCTGTCAAGCATGGTGGAGGTAATGTGATTTTCTGGGGTTGCTTTGGTGCTGGTAAAGTGGGAGATTTGTACAAGGTAAAAGGGATTTTGAATGAGGAAGGCTATCACTCCATTTTGCAACGCCATGCCATACCCTGAGGACAGCGCTTGATTGGAGCCAATTTCATCCTACAACAGGACAATGACCCAAAGCACACCTCCAAATTATGCAAGAACTATTTAGGGAAGAAGCAGGCAGCTGGTATTCTATCTGTAATGGAGTGGCCAGCGAAGTCACCAGATCTCAAATCCATAGAGCTGTTGTGGGAGCAGCTTGACCGTATGGTACGCAAGAAGTGCCCATCAAGCCAATCCAACTTGTGGGAGGGGCTTCTGGAAACATGGGGTGAAATTTCTCCCGATTACCTCAGCAAATTAACAGCTAGAATGCCAAAGGTCTGCAATGCTGTAATTGCTGCAAATGGATCATTCTTTGACGAAAGCAAAGTTTGAAGGAGAAAATTATTATTTCAAATAAAAATCATTATTTCTAACCTTGTCAATGTCTTGACTATATTTTCTGGTCATTTTGCAACTCATTTGATAAATATAAGTGTGAGTTTTCATGGAAAACACAAAATGTTCTGGGTGACCCCAAACTTTTGAACGGTAGTGTATATCAGTCTATGGGGCCGTGCAGACAATTGCGTGATTTTTACGCAGCATGTGTCCGCTGAGAAAAACTCATGACATGTCCTAAATTTGTGCGTTGTTCGCGCATCACGCACCCATTGAATTCAATGGGTGCGTGAAAATCACGCATGCCACACGGAAGCACTTCCGTGGGACGAGCGTGATTCGCGCAACAGCTGTCAAACTATGAATGAAAACAGAAAAGCACCACGTGCTTTTCTGTTTACAAACATCCAAACGGAGTGTTATAATGATGGCGGCTGCGCGAAAATCACGCAGCCGCGCATCATACGGGGCTGACACACGGAGCTGTTAAGTGCCTTTTGCGCACGCAAAACGCCGCGTTTTTTGTGTGCGCAAAACGCACACGCTCATGTAAACCCGGCCTCAAGGTCAATTACAAATCCTACAAACAAAAGTAGCTTTTATTCAGCAATATTAAAAAGACCCCCCCCCCCCCTTGTATGCTTCCCATAAAGTCTGGTGTGTTTCACATAAAGTTTACAGTGGACAGTATGATGTAAAAATGCAATTCTTTAATTCTCAGAGAGATGGTATACAGCTTAGAGCTGCAGTAAACAATATATCTGTTCTGTAAAAGTCCGTATGGTTCTGATAACAAGACACTGTACTAGGCCTCTATGAAAGTGATGAGCGTGCAGAGGAGCTCTTAGGGTGGAGATGTGTGGTTTAGTCGTGTTTATTGAATGTCAGCATGAGTGGTCAATGTATATATGTGCAGCACCTTTATTACGGGTACAACATGGCAGAAACATTTTTTATTTGCATTTGTGGTTTTGCTGATACATCTTAAAGGGGTTTTCCCATCAGAGACATTTATGACATATCCATAGGATAAATGTCTCTGATGGGAAAACCCCTTTAACTTTTTAGAATACTTACACCACAGCTAAGTGCTTACTAATCATCATCTCATAGATTGAGAACATTTTCATATGATGACTGATACCAAAGAGGCAAACAAAATCCCATTGAAATAACTTAAGTCTATTGTAAAGTCTGTTAAGAACAGAGCCTTAAAATATATAGCACTCTGGTTGCTACTATGAGCCCGTATTCACACATCGCATTTTTTTTTCAGATTTTTTTTCAGATATTGATGCAGATTTTTGAGCCAAAGCCAGAAGTGGATTTAAAAGAAATGGGGAATATAAAGAAAAAACTTCTCCTTCCTATTGGATCCACTTCTGACTACAACAAATACGCGCTCTGCGAATCCAGTCACACGTGGCAGATTGTTTTGCAGAAATTTCTGCAACTGAAAATCAGTTCCATTCATTTGAATGGAACTCACAGATATCCATGCACCTGCTGCAGAAATAAGCCCAATTAGATGAATGCAACTGATATTTAGTCTAAATAATTTTGGCAAAAAAATCAGCCATGTGTGACTGCAACCGTGGATTTTGAATTTTGTCATCTCTAATGCTGATTATTTGGTCTGCTAACACTTTTTGTGACATTTTTAACTGTGTTTTTTTCTGCAGCATTCAATTACAGTAGGGCTAATCTACAATGGGATGCACTGACACATTCTCAGCAGAAATCATTAAAACAGAGCTTCAGATTTGTGGCTGAGATTTTCTGAAAAATCCATGGCGGATTTGCCTAACGCAAATTTATGCGAGCTGTATATTGATACATGGTTGATATATCGATTCTTCTAAATATCAAGGTGAAATCATTTGTAGTCTTAATATAGTTGACAGTGGTAACACACATGTTGTTTTATAAATGACCATCATTGCTTGCCTAAATAATTGGTGCATGCCTGTTTTTAGTCATGATGCTTGGACTTTGTAATAGTACTTCCTCATGGATCCCAATGGTAATATGTGGGTTTGCTATCTTTTCAACAGCATATTGGGGCTTTAAAGGGTGTTTGTCTATTTAGACACATTGCGTTAGAGACATCTTTGGCATTTGTGTGCTACATTTTTCAGTGGATATTACGTATTGGTGTGTCATACACATGTTTTTTTTTTTTGTGTACCACCACTACTAGTTCACTTTTGAAATTGATTGCTATATGTACATAACAATTTGGCAGCAGTGACCATGTTCTAGTTTTTCTGTCTGTATAGGTGTCCTGTGTTTTTCTCATGTGAATTACACATATATGTCTTTGTACAACTATTTAGAGATGTGATATAATGCTTTGTACATATATATGTTTTGATACATTTATATATACAGAGGACAACCAAGATATATGCAGGATATACATCCGAGTGCTCAATGAAATACATTTATAATAAAAAGAGCGCACAAAAGTCTATTGTATATAACTGTTATTTTCTATCTACAGTATGTGCACAAAGAAATAGCTCAAATACAACTCCTGGGGCAGCCATTCTAGAACCCTGTACCAGAAAAATAAAAACTAAATGCCATTGACAGTATAGTAAACCATGTTAAAGACTCATATCAAACTATAGGAAGTATATGATATCTGTTGCTGCTAAAGGTGAAGCAAACAGTTACACATTAAAGGACATTTTTTAGTTAAAAGAATTGGAGAATGGGACAAAGCACCCATGCATCAATAAAGTGGGTGCTGCACCTATTTATAATACTTATTGTAAATAACCACACAGACCGTCCAGCGCTCAAAGGGAAACTTTTGTCATATTTTCAAGAATTGGAACCAATGTTGGTAAAATATAAAAATAAAAGATTTTGCAATATACTCAGCTTTTGAATTCCGTAACATCTCCGTGCCACTGCTCCCTTCCCAAACTTCCCCACTTATCAGCGCAAACAGTAAGAACCGGGCTTTTGAGGCACTATATAGAGGACTTTGTGACAAAAAATTGTATTATAGGTGACAGCCAGCACGGTTTTACTAAGAACAGAAGCTGTCAAACCAACCTGATTTGTTTTTATGAAGAAGTGAGCAGAAGCTTAGACTGAGGGGCCGCTGTGCATTTAGTGTTTTTGGACTTTGCAAAGGCATTTGACACTGTCCCTCATAGACGCCTAATGGGTAAATTAAGGACTATAGGTTTAGAAAGTATAGTTTGTAATTAGATTGAGAATTGGCTCAAGGACCGTATCCAGAGAGTTGTGGTCAATGATTCCTACTCTGAATGGTCCCCGGTTATAAGTGGTGTACCCCAGGGTTCAGTGCTGGGAGCACTATTATTCAACTTATTTATTAATGATATAGAGGATGGGATTAATAGCACGATTTCTATTTTTGCAGATGACACCAAGCTATGTAGTAATGTTCAGTCTATGGAAGATGTTCGTGAATTGCAAGCTGATTTGGACACACTAAGTGTTGGGGCATCCACTTGGCAAATTAAGTTTAATATAGATAAATGTAAAGTTATGCATCTGGTTACCAACAACCTGTATGCATCATATGTCCTAGGGGGAGCTACACTGGGGGAGTAATTTGTTGAGATGGATCTGGCTGTACTTGTAGATCATAAACTAAATAACAGCATGCAATGTCAATCAGCTGCTTCAAAGGCCAGCAAGATATTGTCGTGTATTAAAAGGGGCATGGACTCGTGAGACAGGGATATAATATTACCACTTTACAAAGCATTAGTGCAGCCTCCTCTAGAATATGCATTTCAGTTCTGGGCTCCAGTTCATAGAAAGGATGCCCTGGAGTTGGAAAAGATATAAAGAAGAGCAACAAAGCTAATAAGGGGCATGGAGAATCTAAGTTATGAGGAAAGATTAAAGGAATTAAACCTATTTAGCCTTGAAAAGAGACGACTAAGGGGGGACATGGTTAACTTATATAAATATATGAATGGCACATACAAAAAATATGGTGAAATCCTGTTCCATGTAAAACCCCCTCAAAAAACAAGGGGGCACTCCCTCTGTCTGGAGAAGAAAAGGTTCAACCTGCAGAGGTGACAAGCCTTCTTTACTGTGAGAACTGTGAATCTATGGAATAGTCTACCGCAGGAGTTGGTCACAGCAGGGACAGTAGATGGCTTTAAAAAAGGCTTAAATATTTCCTAGAACGAAAAAAATATTAGCTCCTATGTGTAGAAATTGTTCCCTTCTCTTTTCCCATCCCTTGGTTGAACTTGATGGACATGTGTCTTTTTTCAGCCGTACTAACTATGTAACTATGTAACCGGGAAAAGCTACAAAACTCATAAAGTAAGTTTATTGCATGTTGTGTATTACAAAGTCTTTTATTTTAAATTTTTCCAATGAGTGATATTTTTGTTCGATTTCTTAGTTTTATCTGTGAGCAAAACTATGATTATTATGGTTATATATGGTTCCTATTGTCTAATAATAAAAATGTAATATAGTGTCTAAAATAAGCAAAGATACAATATACTGTTATCAGACTACATCACAATATCCTACGTTCTGTATTGTGCATATTGTAGTTTTTGTATGGGGAGATTAAGAGATATACCATTATGTCATGCAGTTTGGATCCCTGACGTACTTTCTTGTTTTTGAGATTAGAGCAAGGGTGTAACACACAGGTGGCCAATGGCAATGTGTTTGCTTATTGTCGTCTAAGTCAAATTCCCTATAAATGTGCATGACAAAAGCTCTGCTTCAGGGACTATCCAGTTTATCTGCACTGACCTGAACCAACGATGACTTTCACTGAAGCTGAGAAGGCAGCCATCACCTCAATCTGGGCCAAGGTTGCTGGCCATGCTGATGACATTGGAGCAGAGGCTCTGGAACGGTAATGCCAACCTGTCATCTTATTATTCATATACGCTATTATTATCTATTGTTATAATTATGCTCTACTATTATGAATATACCACAGTATAGCGCCTCCACATTAACTTACAAAGACTTTGCAATTGTTGTTCTATAAATTATAACATTTCTATCATATTTTAATTACCATTCATCCATGAAGTCTTTCTGTTTTTTTAATAATATATATCATACCTACAGGCTCTTCCTGAGCTTCCCTCAGACCAAAACCTACTTCAGCCACTTCGACCTGAGCCATGACTCCAAGGATCTCCATAGCCATGGCGGAAAGGTTGTGAATGCCATTGGTAATGCTGCCCAACACCTGGATGACATTGACCATGCTCTGTCCGCCCTGAGTGACCTGCATGCCCAGAAGCTCAGGGTTGACCCTGGCAACTTCAGAGTAAGTTATTCATTCAAAATAAAATGGGGGAGTTTTATTAAAACTATGGAAAAGTGGAGCAGTTGCAATGAGATTGCTGCTGTCTTTTTCCAGAAGACCTCTGAAAGCTGGATTATAATTGGTTGCTATGGGCAACTACACCATTTTCACTTGAATCGATTTTGATACATTTCCTCCATTGTGTTTATTCATAATGAAAAAGAATATATACTTTATTCCATGACCACAAATAAATAAAATAGATTATAAATACTAAAAATAAAGTTATAGATAATTAAGTTAGTGTGTAATGACTGAATATGGTAGAATTAGTTATTTAACTAGTAAATCCTTTTTTTTACTATTGTTCTACAATGTAATAAAGAGGTCTATTATTTTGTACTTTATTAAAGCAATTAACATATGTCACTAATGTTTATTTGATGTTATCTTGATGATTACTAATGACAATCTGTTTCTCTTGTAGCTGCTGTCCCACTCCATCCAGGTGACTCTGGCTGTCCACTTTCCCAATGACTTCAATGCTGTTGCTCAGGCTGCTTGGGACAAGTTCCTGTCTGCTGTGTCCTCCGTCCTGGTGTCCAAGTACAGATAAACTGAGCCTCAGTGTGGTAACTGATTGTTAACATGTCTTAGCCAGTTCAATAAAATGTATTGAAAAGTTCATTGTTGTCTGTGTTGAATACTATATTTTTGAAAAGTATGAAAAAAACAAACAAATAATAAAAACCCCAAACATACATTACCAGTTAGAAGTTTTGACACACCTTTTCATTCTGTTTTTTTTTTTTTTTTCCTACATTGAAGATTCATAGATAACTTATAGAGAAGAGGTCTTTAATCACACTAAATATGGTACAAAATATATTTTTATTAAATATACAATACACAATTAAAAATAAATAAATGGATCGTACAGTGCAAGAAACCAGTCTCATAAAGCCGGGGGAGGAAATCGCGCTAATATGCCAAGGGTGCTAATATATAGCAATCACTGGATCAATAGCAAGCAAATACTAAATTGCTATAAGCAAATCACTAAAGATATCGCACATACGAGGTTACATAAAATACCCACAGTGGGGAAAAGGCTGCATACTATAGGTAAGCTATCAGAGATTGCAATATATGTATAGGATGGGAAAACTAGGTATATTCAGTTAAATAATAGCTAGATGAAATGGCAGAACAATTAGCATGCAAAGGATATACTGCATTAGGCTATGGTAAATTCGACATACCCATGGCAAAATAAGTAACGTGAGTATCCTCAACCACCGGGAAGACACCAAACCCGACACGCCTTTCGACGTTGCCTTCATCTGGGCTTCTTGTTTTTTTTCTACTTTGTAGATTCATATCGAAGACATAAAAACGATGAAGGAACACATGGAATTAAGTAGTAAACAAAAAATAGTGTTAAACAAACCAGAATATGTATTATATTTTAGATTCTTCAAAGTAGCCTCCTTTTGCTGTGATGAAAACTTTGCACGCTTTTAGCATACTCTCAGTCAGTTTCATGAGATAGTCACCTGGAATGGTTTGCCAACAGTCTTGAAGGAGTTCCCAGCGGTGCTGAGCACTCTAAGACATGGTAGTTGGAATCAAAAATCTAACATTTTGATTTATCAGACCAAAGTACAGATTTCCACTGGTCTAATGTCCATTCCTTGTGTTTCTTGGCCCAATTCTCTTCTTCATCTTGTTCCTCCTCAGCAGTGGCTTCTTAGCAGCAATTCGGCCATAAAGGCCTGATTCTCGCAGTCTCCTCTGAACTTGATGTTGACATGTGTCTGGTACTAGATCTCTGTGAAGCATTTATGTAGGCTCTAGTATGAAGTGCTGTTAATTTGTGATTTCTGAGGTTGGTAACTCTAATGAACTTATCCTCTACAGCAGAGATAACTCTTGGTCTACCTTTCCTTGGGCGGTCCTCATGAGAGCCAGTTTGATCATAGTGTTTGATGGTTTTCATGACTGCATTTGAGGATACCTTCAAAGTTCTTACCATTTTCTGAATTGACTGACCTTCATGTCTTAAAGTACTGATGGACTGTTGTTTCTCTCTATTTAGTTGAGTAGTTCTTGCCATAATGTGGATTAAAACAGTAGTTGAATAGGGCTAAAAATTGTATGGAAATATGTACCAATCCTACATCTGTACAACTCAACTGATGGTCTCAAGCACATTAAAAATTCAAGAAATTCAAGAAATTATCTTTGGACAAGGCATACCTATTGTCACGGGCACAGGGTATGTGGACCCACTAGGCCGCTCTGCCGTAGCGGGGAGGCAGCTGACCAGGTCACAGTCTATGCGGAAGTCAATGGCAGACAGTAATGCTTGGGTACCTGAAATAGTCCGGGCGGTGGCTGTGGCTTCAGCACGGATGGAGGCAGATGCAGCAGGTGGAGCCAGACGTGGTGGGCAGTATCCGATGAAGCGGAAGACACTTGATGTGGCAGATGATACTTGGCGTGGGAAAAGACATTTGGCGTGGCAGAAGACACTTGGCGTGGCAGGTGACACTTGACGTGGCAGATGACACTTGACATGGCAGAAGACACTTGACGTGGCAGATGACACTTGGCATGGCAGATGAGACTTGACACTGGTAGGCACAGGGACTCGAAAAATACGGAATACAGGAATGGTAACAGGGCACGGGTAACAGCTGGAATGGGAGACACTAAGGGACCATTGCGAGACAGACTGGGAAAGACTAACAATGCTCAGGCAAGGATTAGAAGGTCAGGGGCCTTCTTATAGACCAGTTGATAGTGATGACGATTTCCTAATTGCGCACGCTGGCCCTTTAAGGCTGGGCGCGAGCGTGGCGCGCACCCTACGGGACCCAGCTGAACGGAGCAGAAGTGAGCGCTAACATCTCCTAGGAGGGAGACGGAGACCAGCGCTCACAGATCCATGGCTGCGGGCGTCGGGAGGAGAGTAAACCTGACGGCCCGCGGCCATGGACGCTACAGTATCCCCCCTCTTACGACCCCCTCTTCTTGGGGCCAGAGTGAGAGAGGAACTTTTTAATAAGAGCAGGGGCGCTGAGGTTCTCTTCTGGCTCCCAGGACCTCTCCTCAGGACCAAACCCTGTCCAGTCCACCAAATAGAAAGTCCTTCCTCCTACCCTTTTGCAGTCCAGGATCTCCTTTACCTCGAATACATCAGAAGGACCGCTGGTAGCAACTGTGGAACTAGAAGTCGTGCTGTAGTGGTTCAGGACCACTGGTTTCAGGAGGGACACATGGAAGGAGTTAGGGATTCTGAGGGTAGGAGGCAGCCGCAGCTTATAGGAGACAGGGTTAATTTGTTGCAGGATCTCGAAAGGACCAAGGAACCTGGGAGCAAACTTGTATGAAGGCACCCTCAAGTGAGAGGACAGCCAGACCTTAGTCCCAGGAAGATACTGAGGCGGCTCTCTTCTCTTGGTATCTGCCTTTCGCTTCATGCGATCTACCGCCAGCAAAATAGAGGACCGGGTCTGTTGCCAGATTTGCAGGAAGTCCCCATATGCAGAGTCAGCAGTGGGTACCAGAGATGAAGTTGATACAGGAAGAGGAACTCTGGGATGTTGACTGTACACGATGTGAAACGGAGTGGAAGTGGTGGACTCACTTGTGTGGTTGTTGTATGAAAACTCGGCCCATGGAAGAAGCTGTACCCAGTTATCATGCTGTGAAGAGGTGAAGTGGCGAAGATAATTTTCCATGATCTGGTTGATCCTCTCAACTTGCCCATTGGACTGGGGGTGATAGGCAGAGGAAAAGTCCACGACAACGCAGGATGGGTCTATGATCGTCTGAAGGGACTCCACCGTGTCTTCCGTTTCAAATGATCTGGACAGGGCATCGGCCCTCACATTCTTGTCAGCGGGACGGTAGTGGAGCACAAACAGAAAACGGGTGAAGAACAGCGACCACCTGGCTTGACGAGGATTAAGTCTTTGAGCGGACTGAAGGTAAGTGAGGTTCTTGTGGTCGGTGAAGAACAGGATGGGGTGAGCAGCGCCCTCCAGAAGATGTCTCCACTCCGCCAGAGCCAATTTGATGGCCAGCAGCTCCCGATCTCCAATGGAGTAATTGCGCTCAGCAGAAGAAAACAGTATAGAGTAGTAGCCACATACTACTGCCTTTCCTTTGGAGCTCCTCTGGAACAGAAGTGCACCTGCACCGACAGAGGAAGCGTCCACTTCTAGTGAGAACTGCCGAGATACGTCAGGATGATGGAGGATCGAGGCTGAAGTGAAGGCACTCTTCAGGCTATTAAATGCAGACTCTGCTTCTGGAGTCCACACTTTGGCGTTCACACCCTTCTTGGTAAGGGTTGAGATGGGAGACGTCAGAGAAGAGAAGTTAGGAATAAACTGCCGGTAGAAATTGGCGAATCCCAGGAACCGCTGTATGGCCCTTAAGCCTTGGGGACGTGGCCACTCCAGGACAGCCTTCACTTTCTCAGGATCCATCTTGAGGCCTTGATCCGAGATGATGTAGCCCAGGAAGGGCAGAGAACTCTTCTCAAAGACGCACTTCTCCAGCTTGGCATATAAATGATTCTCCCTCAAACGTAGTAGAACCTGACGGACATGCCTCCGATGAGTCGTCTGATCTGGGGAGAAAATCAAAATATCATCGAGATAAACAACAACACAGACATAGAGTAGATCTCGGAAGATGTCGTTAACGAACTTCTGAAACACTGCGGGAGCGTTACACAGTCCGAAGGGTATCACCAGGTATTCGTAGTGCCCATCCCGGGTGTTAAATGCCGTCTTCCATTCGTCACCCCGGCGAATCCGGACTAGATTGTAAGCCCCACGCAGGTCTAGCTTAGAAAAAATTTTGGCCCCTCGTATGCGATCAAATAGCTCAGAGATGAGTGGCAACGGGTATTTGTTCTTGACTGTGATCCATCCTTCTTTTTAACGAAGAAGAATCCAGCCCCGGCCGGGGAGGAAGATTTTCGTATAAAACCCCTCTCCAGATTCTCCTTGATATAGGCCGACATGGATAGAGACTCAGGCAAGGAGAGAGGATATACCTGTCCACGGGGAAGAGAGGCATTAGGAACCAGTACAATGGGGCAGTCATAGGTGCGATGTGGAGGCAGCGTCTCAGCATCCTTTTTGCTGAAAACATCTGCATACTGAGCAAAATGGGGAGGCAGTCCCGACAGCGACTGAGGCAGAGAAGGCTTGACAGGATGGATCTGCAACAGACAACGACCATGGCACTTGGAGCCCCATTGGAGAACCTCTCCAGAATTCCAGTCCAGGACTGGGGCATGTAGTCGAAGCCATGGCAGGCCCAGCAGAACAGGATTGATGGCCTTGGGCAAAACAAGGAACGAAATAAATTCAGAATGAAGTACTCCAACCTGGAGCTTCAACGGCTTGGTTTTAGAGATAATGGGATCAGGCAGAGGCAGTCCATTAACTGAGGCAACAGCCAAAAATGTCTCCAGGGGAACTGTGGGCAGCTGAAGATGATCCACAAGCTCTTTCTGGATGAAATTTGCAGCAGAGCCAGAGTCAAGATAGGCAGAGACTTGATGCGTCCTGTCGCCGGATACCAGGGTCACAGGAATAGTCAATTTGGAAGCGAATCCTCTGTTAGATTCCGTTCCACCTAGGGTTGTCTCTCCAACCAATCCTAGGCAATGGGGTCTCTCCGGCCTCTGGGGGCACAGACGCACAATATGGCCTCCATGGCCGCAATACAAACAAAGTCCAGAAGTGCGTCTGCATTGTTTCTCGTGGGTAGACAATTTAACATAATTACTCTGCATCGGGTCCTCTGGTGGGACAACTGAGGAGGATTGTGGGACAGCAGAATCCAGCCTGGGAAGTTCTCTCCCCCGGAGAACCTCTTGGGAACGTTCCCGGATCCTCATGTCGACACGGGAGGCGAGTAGGATAAGATCGTCCAGGGCAGATCGCGAGCAGCCAGCTCGTCCTTGATCCCTGAAGACAGTCCCTGCCAGAATGTAGCCACCAAAGCCTCGTTGTTCCAGGTCAATTCAGCAGCCAGTATACGGAACTGAATGGCATACTCGCCCACGGAGAGGTCTCCCTGGTGTAGGGTTAGCAAGGATGCAGCAGCCGAAGAAACTCTCCCAGGTTCCTCAAAGATCGAGCGGAAGGTCTGTAAGAAGCACTGCAAGTCCCGGGTCTCTGGTCCCTGATGTTCCCACAGAGGATTGGCCCATGCCAGGGCTTTGCCGGTAAGGAGAGAGATGATGAAGGCGATCCTGACGTCATCCGAACAGAAGGACCTGGCATGTAGTCTGAAATGGATCAGGCACTGATTAAAAAATCACCTGAATAGTCCAGATGGTGGCCGCAGCTCTGGCACAGATGAGATGGGTGCAGCAGATGGCGCCAAACGTGGCGGATGACACAGGAGCCGCAAGTTGTGCCAGACGTGGCGGATTCCTCCGGACGTGGCAGATAGCACAGGACGTGGCGAATTCCTCCGGACGTGGCAGATTCCTCTGGACGTGGCAGATGACACAGGACCTGGAGGATTCCTCCAGACGTGGCAGATGACACAGGGCGTGGCAGATTCCTCTGGACGTGGCAGATGACACAGGACGTGGCAGATTCCTCTGGACGTGGCAGATGACACAGGACGTGGCACGACTTGATACTAGGGCAAAGCACGGGAAACAGGAACGGGGAACAAGGTACGGGTAACAACAGGAACGGGAAACACTAAGGGACCATTTGCAAGACAGACTGGGAAAGCTAACAGCGCTTAGGCATCGAACTAGGGGGCTGGACCCCTCTTATAGCCCAGGGTACTCACAGGACAAAGGTCGTTCAAGATGTCCGGGCTCCGGCGGAGGTGAGTGGATGCAAGCGCTGGCGTCGCCTGAGAAGGAGGCTGAGGCCAGCGCTTGCCGACTCGTGGCTGCAGC
Organism: Rhinoderma darwinii; assembly: GCF_050947455.1. Lineage (NCBI taxonomy): Eukaryota > Metazoa > Chordata > Amphibia > Anura > Rhinodermatidae > Rhinoderma > Rhinoderma darwinii. The sequence continues at coordinate 95,039,472 of NC_134692.1, forward strand.
TGTCAGCTGGAGGCTGGAGCTTACAGCCCGCAGCCACAGACATTACAATGACATGCCATAGGCATTTTATGTGTTAACAAAAAAATACGATCCCAGTCTGCAGTCGTCAAACTAACCCCTAGTTCACGTTCCCAGGCACTAATATATGCAGGAGTTCGATCCTCCGAGGCCTCCAATAGGAAGGAGTATATTGTAGAAATGATGCGACCTGGAGCTGTCAATTGTAGCAATATGAATTCAAAGGTGGCATTTGTGGACAGTTGATGTCCCCCCTGGTAAGGCAGATCGGAGAAATGCTGATAACTGAGCATATTCAAACCATAAACCATGAAAGTGTCCTCCCAGGGCAGAACCCCCGCATCTCAGAAAAGGAGTTAAGACATCCATCATCCGATAAGACTTGGCCTAATCGACTGTCGTCAGAGGAGGACCGTACCAAGAAATTAGATTTGTGTACAGCTGGTGGAAATTCCGGGTTGACGAAGAGTGGGCTAAAAAGCCAAGGTCTCTGCGATAGACCCTTTCGAGCTAAAAGTCTATCCCAAAGAATGAGGACATGTTGGGTAAGTATTGGGAAAGTAGAAAGGGCCGGTCTATAATCCGGCAGAATCCAAGGTAAGGACCTAAGGGAAATTGCGGTAATGGTCCGTTCAATCGAGACCCATTGTTTGTTGGAGCTATTTTGAAACCAATCTACGATTCGCATAAGAATTGTGGCCTGAGGGTATAAAAGGAGATAAGAAAAGCCCGCTCCCCCTTCATCTTTGGATGAGACAAAACTTTCATGTTGAGGCGTGGCCTCATATTGCCCTAAACAAATCTGCTTAAGGCCCCTTGAACACTCTTAAAGAATGTCCCTGGAATAAGAACAGGAACCGCCTGGAACAAGAATAAGAAGCGTGGTACTATATTCATTTTGATGACATTCATGCGACCGGACCAGGAAAGATGGCTGGGGTCATAGGAGTGTAGGTTCTTAAGAGTACGTTGAAGTAGTGGGGGGAAATTTATGGAATATAAATCCGCCAAGTCTCCCGGGATCTGAGCCCCTAAGTATTTGATAGATCGTGATTGCCATTTAAATGAGAAGGAAGATTTTGGGCTGTCTAGTAGCGCCATAGGTAAAGAGATGTTTAGGGCTTTTGTTTTTCTATAATTTACTTTAAAATTGCTCACTTGACCAAACCTCTCGAACTCCCATATGAGAACCGGAAAGGAAATAGAAGGGTTCGTAACAAAGAGTAAGAGGTCATCAGCGTATTGAGCCAGTTTATGGTGTGTCTGTCCTATTCTAATCCCAGAAACATCTGGAGAATTACGTGTAGCTGTTGCTAGATGTTCCATCGTAATAATATAAAGCAGCGGAGATAGGGTTCAACCCTTTCTGGTACCGTTTGCTATTGATAAGGAGGGAGAGAGGACACCATTAACCCTTACCCTAGCCGTACACTTCTGATATAGAGAAAGTATTAGTTCGTTATAACATTTTGGGGCCAATCCCTTACTGACAAAGGGCAGACCGCAAGAACTCTCAGTGAACATGATCAAAAGCCTTCTCTGCGTCTACTGATACCAAACACGTAGGGATCGACATTTTCCTGACATAAGATAATAATAAGATGGTCTTATTAGTGTTGTCTCGGACCTCTCTACGTAGAACAAATCCTGCCTGATCAGAGTGTATACCCCACGGAAGGAGAGGAGCTAACCTATTAGTTATAGCTTTGAATAACATTTAACATCCACATTTATCAATGAAATTGGTCAGAAGTTCCAACAAATAGAATGATCTTTCCCCGACTTTGGAATAACAATGATAGTTTGCGTCAAAGTTTGTGGAGTGAACGAGGTCAAGGAAGATACGGAGTTAAAAACCCTGTGTAAAGGATCTGCCAGGCACAACTTCTGTGTATACGCCCATAGGTAATCAGTCTGCACCTGAGTCTATGTCTCTGAGACTGACTCCATCTTCCACCACTCAGGATGGCAGGCTTAGGAGTGGGAGAGCCTATCGCAGCCTGGCCAGATGGAGCTAGCTCCCGCCCTCTGTCTATTTATACCTGCCTTTCCTGTTCCTCCTTTGCTTGTGATTCTTCTCGTGTGGTTTCCTGGCCCAGCTACAGCTTCTGACTATTTGATTCTGCTCCATACTGACCCCGGCTTACTGACTACTCTCCTGCTCTGCGTTTGGTACCTCGTGCACTCCTGGTTTGACTCGGCTCGTTCACCACTCTTGTTGCTCACGGTGTTGCCGTGGGCAACTGCCCCATTTCCCTTAGCTTTGTGTACCCTTGTCTGTTTGTCTCGTGCACTTACTGAGCGTAGGGACCGCCGCCCAGTTGTACCCCGTCGCCTAGGGCGGGTCGTTGCAAGTAGGCAGGGACAGAGTGGCGGGTAGATTAGGGCTCACTTGTCCGTTTCCCTACCCCCATCATTACACCCTGGTCATAAATTGAAGGAGCGGAGTGATAAAGCCTTTGTAGAAAGATGACGGGAATCCATCTGGATCTGGGCTTTTACCAACTGGAGAAGACTTAATAACTACATCTACTTCTGATTCCGAGAATTCCTCACTCAAGGAAGAGATCTCGGCTGCATCTAAGGTCGGCAAGGCTGTGTCAGAAACATAGGAGTGTATTTTATGCTGGAGGTCAAAAGGTGACATATCTGCCAAGGGACCCCTAAGATTGTATAGGGAATGATAGTATTCTCTAAAGATATTAACAATCTCCTTCGATTTATGTCTTGGTCCTTAAGATATGGTTTTGATCAAGGGGGTAAATGATTGAGGAGCTCTTGGATGAAGCGTCCGAGCTAGAGCTTTACCATATTTATTGGAATGTTCATATGAGTAGCGGCGACAGTGATCTCAATAAGAAGCGTGTACCTGATCAAGTAAATCCCTCAGTGAGTTTCGAGCTTCCATCAACTCAACTAATGTCTGGGAGAGTTGGGTCTGCTTATGTTTTAATTCTAGGTCACGTATTTGAGACAGTAGATGTTTAATTATAAATGCTTTTTCTTTTTTCAATCTTGCTCCCTGTTGTATAAAAGTGCCCCGTATAATGCTCTTTAATGCTTCCCATTGAACTGGGCGAGGAGTAGTGTCTGAGAAATGATGATCAAGAAAGTCAGCAATGGAGCGCTTGATAGCCACATGACAAACTGAATCCCTTAAGAGATTCGGATTCAACCTCCACTGCCATTCTCTTGATATTGTGTCTGGGAGAGTAAGGGAAAGAAAGACAGGCGCATGATCTGCCCAGATCATTGTGCCAATCTGGGACTCTGGGTTTCACGAGAGTAAATAATGGCTAATGAAGAACAAGTCAATTCTACTGTACATGTTGTGAACTGGGGAATAAAAAGTATAATCTCTCCCCTGAGGATTAAGAATTCTCCAAACATCCACAAGCTGCAAAGAAAAAAGCTTAGTTTTAAGAGCAAGCAATTGAGAAATGGCAACTGAGTACCTGCCCGAGTCCTACGCCCGATCCATAGTAAAATTAAAATCACCTGCGGTAATCAGAGAGCCTTCAGCAAATTTGAGAAAACTCTGTGAGATAACTCTTGAAAACCCTCGCTTGATTGTAATTAGGTAAGTAAAAATTGGCAACAGTATATAGCTTGCCAGCAATACAGAGCTTCAAAAATAGAAAGCGCCCCTGAGGATCATATTGCGTTGCTACAATGGAGACCGGGAGGGATTTATGGATTGCAATGCTCACACCTCTAGACTTTGAATCTGGATTAGTACTATGAAACCTGAAACCACTGTGTAAAATATCTATGCTTAATGGCCGGAACATGGTCTGCCCTGAAATGGTCTCCTGTAGGAGTAGAATATGAACGCGCTGCTTATGCATATGGTACAGAACCTGAGAGCGTTTCTCCGATGTATTAAAACCACGCACGTTCAATGAACAAAGTTTCAAGACGCCATCTGAGAAAGGGAGGGAAGAGAGGGGAATAGGAAAAAAGAAAGAGATTAGAAATAGAATGGAATCACCACATACGGCGTTCCGGCACCAGAACTACTAAGTTCAGGGGAAAAAGAAAAAACTATTTCTAGTGTTCGTATGAACACGTCCTAAATGTGGGGTCGACTGGAAAATGGAAGAGGGATAATCCTAACCTACTTCCTTATGCCCAATATCAATTTAAGAGTAACACAAATCACATAAAATTCAAAGAATATCAAAAGGAGGTTCAAGAGATCTTGTCCCCAAAATAATTAGGAGCTACGACAGTCAATATCTTGCGAGAATTATGAAAGTATTAAAAAGTAGGACATGCAATATATCCAATTTAAACATTTAGAAGAGGGAACATACATAGCCCATGACCTCCTCCCAAAAAGAGCTATCAATCCACATACTTCCTCATGATATGGCTTAAGAGGAGAAGAAAAAGGCAGGATCAGTGTTTCTATAAGCCACCTGGCAAAAATAGACTGCTTGGTAAACGTTTAACAAAGGGGGATTAATCTTACTGTGCGATCTTTCACTCAAATATGTATATATACCTTTTTTTTATGTGAAAATACGTAACTCTGCATAGTGGATGGACATGACAGGGACCTGCACTTTAGTAGAATGTCAGCAGTTTGTGCACCTTAGAGATATATCTCATACGTAGCATATCAAGGACACACTAAGTATACTTGGTTGACACTATATAGGGGGGGGGGGAGAGATAAAGCACGTGAGTCTCCGTTCTCGTTGATTTAAATGTTAACACCTGTTGAGAGATGGTATGACCAGTTCCCATAATAATAATAATTATTAAGGCCATCATGTTAATAGTTGCATATAACAATTCCGAGGGATGTGTCTAAATCCCTATAAAATAAGGTCACTTCGCATACCCTAGAAAAGGGGAACGTAGGCATATAACATGTAAATTACACATATAAAACACAACTTAGGTCCTATTATGTGGGAAGAGAGAGAGAGAAAAATTGGCAACCCTCTCCACATACACATAACTTTTCATATATGTATCTCCATATTTCTACTGCCCTAATGATGTACAATTGTTGTATTTTCTTAATGCCATGGTATGGTGATACATTGCAAGTGATGTGTTTCACCATCCCCCCTTACATCCAACATTCGGGTTTGATGTCCTCTCCTTCAGGATACTGTTTATTTGTTGTTTGTATGTTTTTGCTTACTCCGGTCTATGTCAGGCATGTCAATTATATTATGGAAATTCCTATTTTGATGGCGAAGTAAGAGGTCCCAAAAGAAAGTCTTCTAGAGGTTCATTTCATGTTTCAGAATGGTGTTACAGGTAGTTTCGCCTAATACTAACGGACTTAATAGTCCGTTTAAACGTTCTATGGTGTGGAGGGAGGTACGACAATCTCATGCGGATATTATCCCATTTAAATCAGATGGATATATGTAGACTGCATCATAAACAATTCACGAATATATATGCATTTCCAGCTATACGCAAAAAGCGGGGAGTAGCTATTACCATTAAAAATTCAGTGGCTTTTCCACTCAGTACTTCTCACATAGATCCGCATGGGCGTTTTGTGATGTTGATTTGTGACATTAATAATATTACATACATTTTGGCTGCAATATATGCGCCTAATCAGAAACAGTTGAATTTTTTCAATCGCTATTTAAACTTATTAATAAACATAGATTATGTTCGGTGTTACTTATGGGAGACTTTAATAAAATAATGTGGCCCTCCCTAGACTCCTCAGCTCCCTCGGGTTCGGATAAACCGTTAGATCTATACAATATCACTCAAAAAGAGTTGTTTCCGGATGTTTGACAGATTCAACACCCCTCAGAAAAAGATTACACCTTTTTCTCCCACCCACATAAAACATACTCACGTATCGATATGTTTTTCGTGGATGCTTTCCTGTTCCACAGAATAGTATCTACTAAGATAGGAAATATTGACTGGTCTGACCATGCGCCCATTAATTTATCTATTGCAGAACAATATAGTAATCCTCCTACATCTCAGTGGCGACTTAATAATTATTTTTTATCAGCCCCTCAATTTGCTAATACATCCGTAGATTTATTGCAAGAATTTTTCTTGCTTAATGACACTGCTGACATATCTTCGGCTACGCTTTGGTGCACACACAAAGCTTATATGCGGGGTCAGTTTAGAAGTATTGCAGCTAGAGATGAAAGACAGAAAAATGAATTGAGATTTCATTTATCATCCAATATTACTCAATTAGGTGCTTCTAACACACAGATTTATTGCCCGCATAGGGCTGCTTTGCTTAGAAATTTACAGAACCAAGTTCACCAACTTGATCTCTATTAATATGAGCAGTCACTGAGAAAGGTGAAAGCACGTTATTATGGATATAATAATAAAACCAGTGCTTTATTAACTTCACAACTCAAACACAGATCGGATCAATCTGTGATACCCTTCCTTTATAATAGTATAAACGAAAAGTTCTTTAATCCCCAAGAAAAAGCTAATGTAATGGCAGATTATTATGCAGATTTATATAATCCTAAAGGGAAGGTGTCACGAAAAAAAATAATTTCTATATGTTTTTGCTTTTAGTATGTTATTAAAATAAATTTTATTTATTTGTGTTTTACTTTTTTCTTTTTTCTTTCTTTTAATTCTCTATGGGGGCTGCCATTTTTTTTCATCTCTGTATGTGTCGATTAACGACACATACAAAGATGGAATACGGCACATACATCCCCTTTGTGAATGCGAACGGGAGCCGTTCCATTCACTATAGCTTGCGCCGTCTGTGTGGGAAAGGAAAGGAAGGTCTTCGGCCGAGCGACATACAGCGCAATTTTCATGTGGACCGGAAGCCGCGGCCAGACAGTAAGATGACTACTTCCGGTCGCGGCTTCCGTCCATATGTTCAGAAGCAAGGACTAGGAGCGGAGGGAGCGGAGGGAGTGGAGGCAGCAGCGGCGGCAGGAGCAGGTAAGTTATGTTTGTGTATGTTCGTGTTATACTGTGTGATTACCACTGTATCTAATCCTCCTACACTGTGCATTCGCTCAAAAAATGGCGGCACACAGTGTAGGAGGTTTGAACATTCAACCCCCTCCTTTCTCCTGGCACTAGCCAGGATAAAGGAGGGGGGATTGTTTGAGTACACTAGAGCGAGTGTGTCTTCTCCAATTTTGTAGCATAAAGCAATGAGGTTGCTTTACCACATGCCAATGCTGCAATTTTGGGAATTGCTCCCTCTAGTGACCAGCACATGGAAATGTTATAAATTAGAATCTATTTTATAATATTTCCTGACTTGTGAAAAATTAAAAAAATTAGAACAATGTGTAATCATTTATATGCTAACAGTTTAACTTAAAAAAAATAAAATATTTTTCTAGCGACACATTCCCTTTAAGGATAACTTAGATACTCCACAGCCTACTATGTCCAAGATTTTTACAGGATATGAACCTGCCTTCAGTCACCTCTCAACAGCTGGAGATGCTCTCAGCTTGTATTTCTGATACTGAAATTCTTCAGGCTAGTAGATCCGTGAAACCTCATAAGGCTCCTGGTCCAGCTGGTCTCACTGTAGATTATTATAGGAAATTTGGTTCTCTTCCCTTACCCCATTTATTTAATTTGTTTAATGCTGTGCAGCAAGGTAGTAATTTTCCTGAAGAGATGTTACAGGCCACAGTAGTAATTTTATCCAAACCTGGAAAGACATTGGATAGAGCGGGTAACTTCAGACCTATATCATTGCTGAATACAGATTTAAAACTGTTTTCTAAAATAATTGCTGAACGCCACGCCACTATTTTTGACTTGGTACATCAGGATCAGGTGGGATTTGTGAAGGGGAGGCTTTCGTCTGATGGCACACAGCGATTTGTAGACTTGTTGGGTTTGGTGGAGCGGGATCGGACGCCTTCTCTGCTTCTTTCCCTGGATGCGGAGAAGGCCTTTGATTGGGTCCATTTCGGATATTTGAGGACAATTTTGGAGGCATTTGGAATTATTGGCAAGGCACATCATAGTATTATGGCCTTATATTATTCTCCCTCTGCAATGGTATTTACTTCTGGATGTACATCAAAAATATTTAAGATAACTAATGGGACTCGACAGGGGTGCCCCTTATCTCCACTTATTTTTACTTTGGTGATGGAGCCATTGGCTACTTCCATTAGGTCATCAGTTGCTATTAGTGGGATAAAGGTAAGGGATGTAATTCATAAAATAGGCTTATTCGCGAATGATGTGCTCATCGCTATATCAGATCCTGAAACATCCTTATTAGCAGTCACTAAGATATTAGAGAATTTTAGTGCAATTTCATACTATAAGATTAATGTTACCAAGTCTATGGTTTTGAGTATGAATATTACTCATCTCATTATGGATTCTCTTCAGAAGCAATTTCCCTTTGTATGGGTTAAGGATTCCATCTCCTATTTAGGAATACAACTTACATATCCCACCTCTCTTTTGTATAAATATAATTATTTACCTTTGGTGTCCAAAATAGCAGCAGACTTATCCATATATCTGAAGTATGAGGCATCTTGGGTAGGGAGAATATCTGCTGTTAAGATGATGATTCTCCCAAAAATACTCTATTTAGAAACTTACCTATTTTGTTACCAGTATCTTACTTAAAAGTCTTCAGTGTATAATTAATAAATATATATGGAAAAATTCCCATCCTAGAGTAGCAGCGGAGGTTTTATATAAGCCGATTGTTAGGGGGGGTTTGGATCTTCCGCATCTGTCTTATTATTATTATTACTATTATTATTATTATTATTATTATTATGAAGCGATTTTGGATCAGACTAGAATGTGGAAAGCTAAAGTTCCTATGAAACATTGGATTTCCATAGAGAAGGAATTACGTGATGGACCTTCCGTGGAAGCATACATGTGGTTATTGTCTAAGGGTGTTAACTTACCTAAATCTCCATTTTTGACAATTGAAGCAGGGCTTCAGGTATGGAAAAAATTTAGTGTTATTAACCCTATAATTCCGGTGAGATCTTCTGATCTTCCTCTTTGGCTGCTTCAATTCCTAATACCTGATGTTGATATCCAAAATTGGTTAACATCAGTTATTGAGTATATTTCTGATATTATGGAGAAAACTCACTTAATGGCATTTACTGATATATACAAAACAAAAAAGAAAAAAGATTCCAAAAACAAACCAGGCACTCTTTGGGATAATAAGAATTTATGTAAAAATATTTTATTGCACTCTAAATAAATTTTAGAGTATAAATATATGGAAAAAACAGAAGTTTGGATAGAATAACTTTTTCCAAACAGGTTGTTCATATTTGTTTAAAAAAATCTCCTGGCTAGGAAACAAGCACATAATTAATTAACATGATTCCCATTAGTATATCCCCCTTACATGCAAGATAAATTACCTATACAGTTTAGCTAAATTTTGTTAGTTATGTATCAGAAACTGCTGGGCTGAATTCACACTTGCGGTTTTCTATATATTTTTTTTAAATTTTGAATTTTAATCAGAAGCTGCACAAACAATTCATCAAGCATAATGATAATCAAAATAGGGGCTGAAATCTCAATTTTATGCCCGTTCTCATTTATCTGCCTTTTGAGTTTCGAAAAAAATGAAGCGGAAATCTGTTATTAACTCTTCCTTTAGGGGGGATTCACACGAGCGTGATTTGGCAGCGTGTAGTGCGCGTGGTATTCGCGCGGCACGCAATGCCCTATAGAAGTCTATGGGGCAGTACACACAGTCCGTGTATTTTGCGCAGCGTTTGTTCGCTGCGCAAAATACGCGACAGGTTCAATAACTCTGCGTATTTCACGCATCACGCACCCATTGAAGTCAATGGGTGCGTGAAAACCAGGCAGGTTGCACGGAAGCACTTCCGTGCGAACAGCGCACGAGCTGTCAAAAGGATGAATGGAAACAGAAAAGCACCACGTGCTTTTCTGTTTCCAAGCATCCAAACGGAGTGAACCCCGACAACCGAAGCTAACTTCACCGGGTTCGGGAGACATTCACTGTGCATGGTGCTGAAAGAGTTAAACTGTTTCAGCACCATGGACAGTGACTTGCGATCCCAAAATACATGAACCTGTAAAAAAAAACGAAGTTCTAACTTACCGATTACTCCTGTCTCCTTCCTGCAGTCCGACCTCCCGGGATGACACTTCAGTTCAAGTGACAGCTCCAGCCAATCACAGGCCAAGCACAGGCTGCAGCCAATTACAGGCTGCAGCGGTCACTTGGACTGCCGCGTCATCCAGGGAGGTGGGGCCCGATGTCAAGAGAGGCGCGTCACCAAGGACGCGTCACCAAGGACGCGTCACCAAGGCAACGGCCGGGAAGTTCTCGGTAAGTAGGAACTTTATCTTTTTTTTTTACAGGTTTTTCGCTGTTGTGTTCGGCATTCACTGTCGAGGGTGCTGAAAGATTTAGCTCTTTCAGCACCTTGGACAGTGACGGGCGTTGACAAGCCTCATCTCTATGATGCCGGCTGCGCGAAAATCACGCAGCCGCGCATCAGACACGCATGACACACGCAGCTGTCAAATGGTTTTTGCGCTCGCAAAACGCTGCGTTGTTTGCGCGCGCAAAAACGCAACGTTCGTGTGAATCTGCCCTTAGATTGCATCTTATCCTTAGGATCAGGGGTAAATGGTAGTCTATTATTAGACCATTCCAATCAAAGTTTATTACCACCTAGATCCAGAAATAAATCTCCATGGCCCTCACGGAGTTACCTCCATTTGATCAGATCCGTCTTGGTATTTATTTGCAAGTACCTCACTTCAAAGACTAAGAGGCAGCCGAGAGACCACACAGGGAGAGGCAGAATCCAATAGGAGGCACAGTCCACCAAGTAGGCGAATATATATTGTATAGTACCGTTGTCCTTGTACTTTCAACCCTGCCAGAGATGTAAATTGTAAAGGTCTTACTCTCGAGTACTCAGAGGCGGCCAAGAAGACACACGGAGTCTGCCTCTCCCCGTGTGGTCTCTCGGCTGCCTCTGAGTCTTTGAATCTAGCTTGTTCTCTTTCTAAATGTGCTACACATTTGGAAGCATCTAGGAAAATAATGTATAGGTGGTATTACACTCCTATCCATTTGTCATGAATATATCCAGCGTCATCTGACAGGTGTCGGAGATGCCTAACTTCTAAAGGTACTATGCTTCATATATTCTGGGAATGTAAAGTGTTATCCAGCTTTTGGCAGCAGGTTTAACATTTATTAAGATCTCTTATAGTGGTTGCCATTAAGCTTGCACCTGCTTTAGCCCTCTTGCATGTGGGGTTGGTGGATTTCTCTCCCGGTGATAGAAATTTTATTTTTCATGTGTTGTCGTCTGCAAAAATATTAATTGCAAAGTACTGGAAATCTCCAAAAGTGCCTAGTATGAGTGAATTGATATTATATGTTAATAATAATTGTGTTATAGAACGCTCTTTAGCCTCTATTCAAGGTTCATATAAACGTACTCTCTTGTGGGAACAGTGGACAAACTCTAACTATTATGCTTGAATTTTGTGATTTATTCGTCAAAATGTATGGTCATTTTAACATGTCTTGGACAGGATTTTGTTTGTATGTTTTACTTTTTTATTTATGTGTAAAGAAAATTTGATATAAATCTTTGTGCTCTATTTGCAATGTTTCATTGCTGTTTGTAATGATTGGAAACCCAATGTAAAAAAAAACGTTGGTTATGAAAAATAAAAAATGTGAGCAACTCGCTCCGCAAACCATTCCTGCTGGGAGATTGTTTGTACCGCCTCAGTTCAGATTTTTTTTGCTCAATGAGTTACATGATTCTATTTTGTGTGACCATCCGGGATAACTGGAACTAAAAAATTTGTCTGGAGACTGTCTGGATAAAGCGTGCAGTTAATCCGCTACCTCAAGTCCGTCACTACTCCAATGGAGGGCTACGCTATGGTCTTCAGCAGAGCCCACTGCAAGGCAGGTTGGATTTGGCTGCATAGAACTCAGACTGCATTAACAGAATACAGTTTTGGACAGGAGGTTCACTGCAGGCAATACCAGAATGCCAGAATACCAAAGAGACAGAGGGTAAACAGCAGAGTACACAACCAGGAGGGACTGTAAGTCCAAATCAGAAAGCAAAAGAATACCAGGTGTTGCAGTGGTCAAAACCAGCTGAGAGCAGAATGTCCATATCAGTGAGCAAAAGGGTTAATCTAAAGACAAAGTCGAGGTCCAGTTCCAAAAATCCAAACAGTCAGGTAATACAGGGTGTAGCTGGGAGCTTGATCAGATATTTGCTTCCCCATGAAATTCACAGCAAACAATGAAAGAACAGACCAGAATTAAATACTCCATCCTAGAATCTGATAGGATGAAGACAGAGAAATTAGATTGGCTCTGCAACTCAAAACAGAGCAATCCAGAAGCTAGACTAGTATTCATGACAATCTTAAAGAGACGGACGTTTCCTAACAATGTGTAAGCTTTGGATATGAGAACCGTTAGTAAGGGGTGATAGAAGAGTCTTGATCAAAGATCAAGGACTGTACTAAATGGCGAAATTGGAGGTATTTATAGAAATCTCTATGTGGTAACAAATTATGAATTTGCTGAAAAGGAAACAATATGTCATCTCTAAAGTGTGGATTCCCAAAGACACCCAATTTTGGAGGTTGCAAGGCCAGTATGGTAGTCCTGGAAAATCTCAACGGTGACAATAAGCTGGGGCCTGTCTTTTCCATAGAGTTACACTAATTGTACCACTAATACCAGGATTTAATCTCCATGAGAGATCACTGTACCACAAACAATTGCACAAAGATGGCTGAGACAATAATGATGCTTCCATTTTCACCCAATGTTTGGATATCTCTTGTGTCCACCATCATTTCAACTGATCCAACAAGGCAGCCCAATAACAGGAGAGAACACAGGGACATCCTAATCCTCCAAGATAAGGGGTAGGTATAGAATATTTCAAGCTACTCTTGCTCTTTGATGGTTCCAAACACAGCACACTATTAAACAGTGGAGGCATCTGATATAAGAAAGTGGCACGGGGATAGGGAGGTTGTGAAAATAGTAAAGATATCCTACCTATCCAAGACAATGGGTATTTAAAGTACAGGACCATATATTTGTGCAATTAAGAGAACAATGTATTATAATTAGAGGAGAGTAATTGATTAGGCGGCTAAATAAGAAAGTTAGCTAAATAAGAAATGCCGTCATATGTCCCCCCTTTTACACAATTTTTTATATATATATATATATATATATATATATATATATATATATATATACATAAAGTTAATCAACCATTCCACTTTACCAGATTAAATATTACCTGCATCCTATTACTGAACACAAGTCACTATTATAAGATCAATATTACCAATAATAACACATTATAAGGTCCAAATAATACCACCACACGATAACCACATAGTGACTGAATAATACCCCATACTGTTACTGAATAATACCGCCACACCATAACCACATAGTGACTGAATAATAACTCCACACCATAAGCACATAGTGGCTGAATAATACCCCCGTACTGTTACTGAATAATACCGCCACATCATAACCACAGCGTGACTGAATAATACCCCTGTACTGATACTGAATAATATCACCACACCATAACCACATAGTGACTGTATAATACCCCCATACTGTAACTGAATAATACTACCACACCATAATCAGTGACTGGATAATACCCCCACACTGTTACTGAATAAAAACTACTATACAAAGACCAATATTGCCACCATGTAGTGACCATATAGTGGAGGATTCCAGTTATACACAGAAGCTCTGCAGACAATATAAGTGATTACAGCACATTTATATCTAGTGACTCACAGGTGATGTTTTCTCTTATTAGAGTCGTTTACTTTCCCTTTTTTGTGAATGTGACTACTTATTCGAGCCACGACTAGTCTCTGCAGAATTTGACACACAGACATGTTGGTTTCTCGCTTTTCCAGCACTGTTCCCACCTATACCCCATCCTCTAAACAAACTGGTAATCCACTGATTCCCTTTTTTTCTCCATCCGGTCCAAACCACTGTGACGACTTATTCCAGCCATGAATAGACTCTGCAGAATTTGACACACAGACATGTTGGTTTCTCACTTTTCCAGCACTGTCCACATCTATACCCCATCCTCTAAACAAACTGGTAATAATGATCCCTCAGTGCTCGACACAATAAAAGTGCCACATCACTAAACCGCCCCCCTTTGTGCTCCATAGCAGAATTTCCCCCTTTGTGAACCCTGTAGATAGTGCAATACACAGCCCCCCTGTAGATAGCGCCACAGTTCTCCCCCTTGTATATAGTGCCACACAACCCCCCAGTTGATAGTACCATACAGCCCCCCCTTAGTAGATAGTGCCACATGGCCCCCCACTTGTATATAGTGCCACACAGCCTCCCCTTGTATATAGTGCCACACAGCCCCCCTTGTATATAGTGCCACACAGCCCCCTTGTATATAGTGCCACACAGCACCCCTCCCTTTTCTATAGTGTCAAACAGCCCCCGTCCCTTGTAGATCATGCCACACGGCCCCCGTCCCTTGTAGATTATGCCACACAGCCCCCCTTAGAAAATAGTGCCGCACAGCCCCCTGTAGATTGCGCCATACACAGCCCCCTGTAGATTGTGACCACACACAGCACCCTGTAGTTTGTGCCACACAGCCCTCCCCCTTGTAAATAGTGCCATTCAGACCCCCTAGTAGATAGTGCCACACAGCCTTCCCTAGTAGATAGTGCCACCCAGCTGTGGGTATGTGGACCCGCTGGGCCGTACCACCATAGCGGGATAGCAGCTGGCCAATACAGAGTACCAAGTAAAGTCTATAGTTCAAGCAAGGGTACCTGTGCTAGTTCAGGCAGTAGCAATGACTAGGCTTAGATGGGACCTTGGCAGCAGACACTAGGCGTAGTGTAACACAGCAGACAGACCGGTGGTACAACATGACTCTGACTCTTTAAGGCACAGGAAAAAGGTAGCATGGAATAAAGGATACAGGTAGCAGGTACGGGAACACTGGGAACTGGAAAACACTAAGGGACAATTTGCTAGACTGAAACGGGAAAACACAACAATGCTCAGGCAATGAAGGAAGGGGCAGGGTCCTTCTTATAGTCCAGGGTGATCTGGGTGCAATCAATTCAATCTTACACATGTGTGCGCTCTGGCTCTTTAAGGCCTGGACTGAGCTCGCACGCGCACCCTAGTGGTCACTGTGGGACAGGACGGCCACATGTGCTGGCATCTCCGGAGAGGAAGGTGTCAGCAGGAAGAGAGGAGTCTGTGGTCAGCGACCATGGACGTTACAGTTTCCCCCTCTTCTGGCGCCAAGGACCTCACCTCTGGACCAAACCCCCTCCAATCTACTAAAGTAAAGGTTCTTCCTCTTACTTTTTTGGTGTCCAGGATCTCCTTAACCTCAAATATCTTGGCAGAACCGCTGGGGGCAACCACAGGGCTACGTGTCTTAGAATAGCGGTTCAAGACCACAGGTTTCAGAAGAGACACGTGAAAGGAGTTGGGGATCCTGAGGGTAGCGGGCAGCCAAAGCTTACAAGAGACTGGGTTGATCTGCTGCAGGATCTCAAAGGGTCCGAGGAACCTGGGAGCGAATTTGCATGACGGCACCCTCAGCCGGATATTTTTTGAGGACAGCCAGACCTTGGTACCTGGAAGAAACTGAGACGGCTCTCTTCTCCTCGTGTCTGGCTTTTGCTTCATGCGATCGACCGCCAGCAGAATAGACGACCGGGTTTGCTGCCAGATCCGTAGAAAGTCCCGGAATGCAGAGTCAGCTGCAGGCACCTGGGACGTAGCTGATACAGGGAGAGGAATTTGTGAATGTTGGCCGTAGACAATAAAGAACGGTGTAGAAGCAGTGGACTCGGTCTTGAGGACGCAGATACAAGTGAATGTGGCTGTTGCTAGCACCGGGACCCCCTCCAGTGCTTGCAATGACAACGGGCATGAGGGGGCCCGTGCCGCCCAGCCAATAAATGTTATGGGCTGTGTGGTGCAGGCCCCCTCATGCCTTGGGTCCTGAAACAGCTGCAGGAAGGGGGCCCTAAGAGGATGGGGGCCCTGGGCAATTGCCCAGTTTGCCCCCCCCTAATGCCGGCCCTTTTTGAACACCTAAGTCTAAAATAAGACATTTGGTAAAATTAACTTTATAGTACCTAATCAAACTAAAGGCGTCGATATGGCCCACGCTGCTAGTAAGGGAACATTCCGAATGCGATAGACAGATAATGACATCATCTACAAATAAACCAATGTGGTGATAAATATTACCAATCCGAATTCCTGTAATATCAGGGCAGACACGGATACTCTATGGTTCCATAACCACTGTACCCCTGATGTGTACCATTAGTAATCAGAAAATATTTAGAAAGCGATCCAGATGTAAGGACCCTAGTAGGGGGTCGGGTGTATAGAGCCATAATAGAGGTAATTAGCCTAACAGGGAAACCAACACATTGAGCAACACTTCAAGGTTGCCCCAATGTACACGGTGGAATGCCTTCTCTGCACCCAGACAATGGAGCAGAGAAGGCATTCAATGGGACTTAACCAGTGATAAAATATTTAAGAAACTACTGGTACCATCAGTTGGACTACCCTTATCAAATCCCACCTAATCATTGCTAATTATGGTAGGGATAATATTAGATAATCGCATAGCCAAAACTTTAGAGTAGACTTTGAGATCTGTATTTAAGAGTAATGTCGGCCTAAAGTTGGCCGGACCATCTGACATTTTCTAAGACGTAGGAAGCGTAACGACTATGGACTCCAACGTTTCAGCTGGAAATGCCCCAGTTGCAGAGGCATCACTAAAGACTCGCCAAATAAGCGGTTAATGCTGACCTTTGAGTTTTGTAAAATTTGTTTGTGAGACCAGGTGATTTATTTAATTTTAGCGACTGAATGGCATTATCTACCTCCTGTTCAATAAAAGCTTGTGAGAATAATGAAGAGTGAGCCTGTAACATTGTAGGTAAGGCTAAGCGGGTCAAGCATGAGCGAATGTTCTGTAAGTCCAGTTGAGGGGTGGAAGGATCATTTGTTTAAACTGTACAGTGCAGCGTAATTTTCCGCAAAGCAGTCAGCAATGTGGATCTACAAATTTAGTCCCATCCTACAAAGACATATAAGGGAGTTTTGGCCATCTGCGACTTTGGTGTGCTAATAAGGAACCTGATCGATTGCCTTGCCAATAAGGCTGGGTTCACACGACCTATTTTCAGGCATAAACAAGGCGTATTATGCCTCGATTTACACCTGAAAATAGGGCTACAATACGTCGGCAAACATCTGCCCATTCATTTGAATGGGTTTGCCGACGTACTGTGCCGACGACCAGTAATAACAGGTAATAACATTTTTAAATTTAAAAAAATAATGGTATTTTCGTGAATTTCATGAGTGAATCTCATGCCTTTAGCATTGTTATTGAAAATTGTCCAAAAATCTGAGAATAGGGTATGATCCCCATGCTATAGAACCAGAATGTCATCAATGGCTCCAAAATAAGATGTGACAAGTGTAAAAGAGTAGATCCTCTGAAAAAACTTGAACGTTTTCCGGCTACCCTAAAAATAAGTTAGCATAAATATTTGCGCAAATTGTGCCCATTGTTGTGCCTTATATTTGATGATAAAATTTACCATCAAAAAGAAAATAATTGTGCGTCAACAAAAATTCTAAAAGTGAAACGACAAATTTATTATGTGAATGGAACTGAGTCCCCTTAGTGCTGAGAAATTTTTTTAACGGCCTCTAAGGCAAGATTGTGATGAATGTTCGTGTATAATAACTCCACATCAATGGTGGCTATCAATGTAGTGGTCTTTACATTGATTTCATGGATTCTGGTGACAGTTTCCTCTGTGTCTTGTAAATACGAGGGTAAGGCTGGGTTCACACGACCTATTTTCAGGCGTAAACGAGGCGTATTATGCCTCGATTTACGCCTGAAAATTCGGCTCCAATACGTCGGCAAACATCTGCCCATTCATTTGAATGGGTTTGCCGACGTACTGTGCAGACAATCTGTCATTTACGCGTCGTCGTTTGACAGCTGTCAAAAGACGACGCGTAAAATTACAGCCTCGTCAAAAGAAGTGCAGGACACTTCTTGGGACGTTTTTGGAGCTGTTTTCTCATAGACTCTATTGAAAACAGCTCCAAAATCGCCCGAAAAAACAGCGCGAAAACGCCGCAAAAACGGCGCGAAAAACGCCGCAAAAACGTGAGTTGCTCAAAAAACGTCTGAAAATCAAGTGCTGTTTTCCCTTGAAAACAGCTCCGTATTTTCAGACGTTTTTGGCTCAGCGTGTGAACATACCCTAATGCTTTGACGAAGGGAGAGAGAATTTGATCTACATAGGCACTTAAACCCCTGTGTTAGATTAACTTTGCCTGAGAAAATTGGTCTGCCAGGGACAGGGTGAGTACTTTTATGGATCTTAGGTAAGGCATAATAAGTCACTATAGACGGATTAGGATGGCATATCCATTTAAATTTATCTATCGTAATGAGACCATGTGTTTTGACTTCAGTAAGGAGGCTGTAAATTTGTAGACGAAACCTATCCGTAGGGTTTTTTCTAAGATAACATAAGTAGTACTATTGTCTAGGAGCCTATGGGCCATATTAGGCCTCATGCACACTTCAGTTTTTTCCTTAAGGGTGCTATCCGTTTTTGTCACTGATAGCACCCTGAACCCATTTATTTCAATGGGGCCATGCACACTACAGTTTTTTTGACGGTCCGTTGCTCCTTTCCGATCCAAAGTAGAGCATGTCCTACTTTGGTCCGGGATTCCGTGACCGTGAGGCCCATGCAAGTCAATGGGGCCGTCAAAAAAACTGAAGGCACACAGAAGGCATCCGTATGCCGTCCGTGTGTGATGGAGCCGTTGCCTAGCAACCGCCGGGCGGGCAGAAAAACATTAGAAAAATATTACACTAATCGGCAGCCACTTGTCTCTATCAATAACTGATAGAGAAAAAAGGCTGCTGATTAAAAATAAAATAAAAAGCATTTCATACGTACCCGGTCGTTGTCTTGGTGACGAGTGCCTCTTCTTCTTCCAGTCCGGCCTTCTTTTGTGACGCGGCAGCCTGTGAATGGCTGCAGAGGCCGCGGCAGCCTGTTATTGGCTCTCGCGCGCCGCGGCAGCCTGTGATTGGCTGCAGCGGCCGCGGCAGCCTGTGATTGGCTGCAGCGGCGACATGGATTGAACGTCATCGCTGGAGGCCGGACAAGAGGAATGTAAGTATGAACTTATTATTTTTTTTTTTTTTTATTGCATTAAAATTTTATTTTCCGCGCGCCGAGCATGGTACTGTCCAGGGTGCTGAAAGAGTTACCACCGATCAGTGCAGCCCATTAACTCTTTCAGCACCCTGGAGAGTAACATGCTCGGCACACGGAAACGGAAACACGGAGCGCACACGGGAGTGCACACGGCAACCACACGGCCGCTAAAACGGTTCACGGACCCTTCAAAAGCGGCCATGAAAACGGTGACGTAAGTGTGCACGAGGCCTAAATGTATTCCCTATGGTCTATAACAACAACATTGCCCCCTTTATCCCAGGGTTTAAGGATGAGTTCCTCATTTTTACACAATTCTTGCATCGCTTTCTGTTCAGAGTTACAGAAGTTGTTGAAAATTTCAGACTTATTGGTGCTAAATAAACGTACATCGGCACTGACCATTTTGACAAAAATATCAACGTTACTATATTGAGAAAAAGGTGGTGTGTTTTTAGATTTTGGATGTAAAGTCGAGAAAGGACCTCTAGCTTCACTGACAGTAAATTCATTCTCATCATACACATCTTCAAGATTTTTAAGAGTCTCTCTGTCTTCACAACTCGTACAACCAGTTGGGATTACTGGTTGGATTACTTTTGAAGTATTTATGTAAGGAAAGTTTTCTTTCAATAAGATTAATATTTTTGGTCCATATAAATTCATCACATGCAGGGGTGGGAGTATATTATAGACCTTTCCTTAGTAGTTTTTCTTGATGTTCAGTTAAATGGACTGAAGATAGATTAAAGATTTGCAGTACTTTTTTAATTGTGTCATCTACTACTGTGTCGTCTACTATTGCTGTTTTTTTGGGCCCCATCGTGGGGTGACTGGATCTAAAAAAAAGGAAACATATTGGGGACTTTGTTGGTGCCCATTGGGCACACTTGGTTCATCACAGTCTTTGTTTCATTTTGGCTTGTTTATGCAAACCCTTTAGAGTAGATATACTCATTGTATTTAGAGCCAATGGTATAGATACAGGGCCAAAGGAGCCGAAAGAACAGGGGAGTACTGATGTAAGGAATACAGGGATTCCCTACATAGGACTGATTTAACTAACATCCTGTATTATTCTCCCTAGTTTTTTCTTTATTATAATTCTGTGATTGAGTTGCCTTAGAATGTCCAGATTTTTTTTTAGAAGGATTAAACCTACGATTTTTGACTTTATGTTTGGTGCCTAATCTTAATTGTTCACTAGTTGACCTGCATTCGTATGTGCCCAAAATGTCAGATTCAGAAAAATCTGTGAATCTAGTATCACGATTTGGAGTGGGTCGTCCCTTTCGTATATATACCTGTTCAGTGTCAAAGTCGCTATGATACCCGTATGTATTTCTTATGTTTCCTATCCTTAATTTCACCTTGTAAGATCTCAATATTTTTCTGTCGTTTAGATTCACAGCTATTAAAGTCAGGAGCGGAATTAAAAGTCTAAATATCAAATTTTTTTTTTTCTAATTGAACACTGATCTTGATGTAATCACATTTTTCAAACTCCAAAAGATAATTTAACATACGGAGTGAATTGTCGGCTAGCAGTTCCTCGCAGACTTTCAAAAAGTCAGTATCGCTACATTGCAAATTAGGAGTGAAGTTAAAGAGAACTTTTCACCTGCCCATATATGTGCAACTGAGTGCAACATGTAATAGGCAGTTCTGCACAAACCTTGCCTCACTTTAAAAAAAAATATATATCCTCCTTTGTTATTTAGATATTGGTGCCGTTATATTTGGCGCCCGATATGTAAATAACCCCCTAAACTGTCAATGGGGCTTGTAAATGGCATGGGGGCATGTTACTTATCGCTGTCACACTGTCCAATCAGCTACGGACAGTGTCACAGCAGCTTGTGCTGTGTGATTTCTCTCGCTAGATCACAAAGTCTTTCCTTCACTGTCTGACAAGAGCTGGAGAAAGGAGAGTGTGCACGCAATGCTCCTTCACAGCCACGGAACAGAAGAGGAGATGAAGAATTTGAATTCTTCTGTTCTGTGGCGGCATATCGGACGCCAAATATAACCATACCAATATCTAAACAACAGAGGATAGGAATAGAATTTAAAGTGAGACAGAGTTTGTGCAGCACTGCCTATTACATGGTGCACTCAGCTGCACACGTACGGAAAGATGAAAGGTTCCCTTTAATGCATAGACCTCTATAAACAATTTTTTTGTTGTATATAAGTTTCTAGGCTAGAAATTTCCCAGAAGGATCTCACATACTGTTTATAAGTCTCGTAAGTCTCTGAATGCCGTATGGATGTCAGACTGATGGAGGGGTATATTTTCGGTGGAGAAGACGTATGCTGCTTCTGCAGATAAATTTACTGAATTTAATTTTTTCGACAAGAAACCTGCCATTCTCTAGTATATAATTCAAACGGAGACCACAGTGGGTCAGGGTCTCAAGAGAAAGGCTGATTAACCCAGGAGAAATATACAGGAACATTTTGTAATTCGAGTCCCAAGTTAGCTGACGGGCCAACATTTAAATTCACAATATGAATAACTTGCATAAGCATGAAAAAAAACCATAAATTGAAAACATAAATTTTAATGAAAATTTTAGACTAAGACAAACACCACATAAATTAAAAAGACTACTGCGGTCTGAGACTGAATTGTAGTATAAACGTCAATACTGTTGCATAAAGAGTCACAGCTCTATCTAATATTTGTCTGGATTTGCGGCTGCAGTCCGCTTTCACATATATTTAACAGAATGCTGCAGTATTTTAAAATACTTCAGGGTATATTGCGGCTAATGGCGATGGACGCTGATCGTTCCCCTTCTTATAGACTTCCTGTTTGTGTCATAAGACTTGTCATTGCTTACAGTCCAATTGAAATCGCTAATCTCCCTTCACCTATGATGTACATTTCAGTGAACCTATTAGAGCACTAAAGAAATATCCAATGACTGGCTTTAGTATGCAAATGCGCTGTATTGTTATAGAACAGAAGAATTCTTACAGAGGTTCAAATTGGAGCGTCTGCGCATGTCAAAATACTTATTTTCGAAAGTGTCGATTTTGGTTTTCTGCGCATGTCACAGGACTTAGTCTAACAGCTAAGAGTATTTGCGCATCTGCGCACTGTGACTTTTTGTTGCTATAAAGACTAGGTGCCAAACCAAGACTACTGCGCATGTCAGAACACTTAGTTTGAAACAGAGAGGATTCAGCTAGAATGGGAGACTTATTCCACATGAGTACAAGTCACTGGCAGAAAAAACACTGTCATAAATACAAGTCTATAGCTTGTTGTTGAGAACTAAGGGCAATTTGTAAAAAATGTTTCGATTGTTCCCACTGACAGAAGTATCAATTCCATAAGTACCAATATACTAAGAGATTACTGTTTATGCTGGCCATAATATGTAATATAAAAAGTATTTTACATGGGCCAATATGGGCCATAAAAACGAGCGTCGATCAAAGATACAGGTTGTTTATTAGCGCTCGTTTGCTCCTTTCACAAGGAGCAATGATTGGTCATGTATGGAGACGAGCAATTGTTACTATGAACTTTCATCCCCATACATTTCCATCGTGTCGGCAGCACATTTCCCTGTTTACACCCGATGATCAGCCGATGAAAGAGCATTTTGCCATTCATCGACTGATCGTTGGCCTATTTACACAGGGCAACAATCGGGAACGAGCGTTCATATTAGCTCAAAACGTCAAAATTGCATTTCTGTCTATTTCTGTAATGCTTTAACTAAAAATCATCTTTATAGCTAAAAAACGATGAAACATTTGGTGGAAATAAATAATTGTAGAAACACTAGATTTATAAGGTGCAGATACAAAGCAAATAAAAGACAAACTTTAGCTGATAATCTCTAGATTCTGAAGGAAGAAGTATGTTGAACAAAGATGCAAAGTTAGCTTTATAATAGCGATGAATCAGCATATGCTGTTATCACTGTAAGTACTGTATGAAGTATGTTACAGTAAGTGCTGTATGGTATCACAGTATGTTGAGATAACAAACTATATCATTATTATATCATTAGCAGACAGTATAGAATCCCTGACATAATTCTTTTGTTTCAAAGATAAGCAAGTGGGTGTAACTGAAAAAAAGAACCAATGAAGTTGTGTCTAAAGTCTGCATCTCTTTAAAAGTGCAAGTCAAAGTCATCACATTAGGAACTGTCCAGCAAATCTGCACTGACCTGAATCAACCATGACTTTTTCTGAAGCTGAGAAGGCAGCCATCACCTCCATCTGGGCCAAGGTTGCTGGCCATGCTGATGATATTGGAGCAGAGGCTCTGGAAAGGTAATGCCAACCTGTCTTCTTATTATTCACACTCTATTACTGTAAATGTTTGTATTAACTTTTTCATCGTGTATTAGGTAGTACTCTACCAAATGTTGGACAAATCATTAAAGTCAACAAAAGTCATCTTAAATGAAAGTCTACTTGATGGGTGTTTGATTTATGGAGAGTTATTACATAGTAAACCCACATTAAGAATTATTCTATATTTATATTACATATATATGAGTCCTGGACCCTTCTCTATAGCTAGATTGGCTGTTGATCTTGCATTCTCATACTTTACATTAAAGATATAGTTATTTTTTTCCTACACTCTTTTAGTTTATTCTATGTCATACTATCTGAATGCTTAGTATAGGATATTTTAAAAGGGTTTTCTCACTAAGACAACCCTTATGCAAATGCCTTATTAGGGCATACGGTTGCCATAGAAGAGGAAATGTATGGTCGTAGCTCCGCTGACGCTTTTGAAGCCGGGCCTCCAGTGATCAGCTTCATGAGACAACCCTTTTAAGTATGACACAGTGAAGGTCCCATGAGTAACTTCATTATTTTATGTCTTAATATATTGTAAAACCATATCACAATATAAATCAATGACCTAGCAAATTATTACAATGTTTGTTAATAATCTTTATGAATCATATGTTCTTTTCCTACAGGCTCTTCCTGAGCTTCCCTCAGACCAAAACCTACTTCAGCCACTTCGACCTAAGCCATGACTCCAAGGATCTCCATAGCCATGGTGGAAAGGTTGTGAATGCCATTGGTAATGCTGCCCAACACCTGGATGACATTGACCATGCTCTGTCCTCCCTCAGTGACCTGCATGCCCAGAAGCTCAGGGTTGACCCTGGCAACTTCAGAGTAAGTAGCTTAGTCATCTGTATATACCTATCAATATCATTTATGTGACAGATTAAAATAAAGAAAATAATCTTTTATTAGAAACCATTTTTGTCTTTTAAAAAGTTTACATTTAACTTATCCATATTTTCATAAATAGATTTTTACTGAATTGATTGTTAAAATTACCAAAACTAATTTAAAGAGGTTTGTTACTTGTCATATGTTTGCTTTAAACGATCTGGTCTCCCTTAGAATGGAGTTGTGCTTCTAAAGCTTCATTAGATAAACTAGTAAATGTCATAACCACAGAAGACCAGATCCATTACTGGTACTATCTTTAGTACTGTGTGCAAATACATGAAGAAAAGTTTAGAATATGTCATTCATATTCATTTGATGTTCCCTTGATGATTACTAATGACAATCTGTTTCTCTTGTAGCTGCTGTCCCACTCCATCCAGGTGACTCTGGCTGTCCATTTCCCTAAGGAATTCAATGCTGTTGCTCAGGCTGCTTGGGACAAGTTCCTGTCTGTTGTGTCTTCCGTTCTGGTGTCCAAGTACAGATAAACTGTGACTCAATGTAATAACTGGTTGTTAATGTGACTTTTCCAGTTATTCAATAAATCTAATTTTAACAGCACATGGTTGTTTATGGTTATCATTACATTTTTGATTTGGACAAATAGTTGGAATTGTAAATAGTTTTAAAGTAGATTATCAAAATATGGTGTCCTATTTATGTGCAGCACATCATCATGACATCTTGCTGGGCTATTATACCAAATGACACATATAAATATTGCTGATTGCCGTCATAACTTAGATGTGATGGATAACAGGTGGATCTTGCGTGTAAGAACCCGTCAGTGCTGCTGACCTGACAGATACAGGTTTCAGCCCTAGATACAGCTGCTCTGTATATAGGATACAAAGCAGCTGTATCTCAAAAAGTTTAAAATAGGTTTTGATAAAAAATGTTTAGAAAGTTGCACCAAACACACTGATAAACGTTTTTATATATAAAAAAAAAAAAACAACAAAAATGATTTCAGAGGTGTACATAGCCTTTAATATTGCAAAGTTATGTATATAAATTACTATACTGTTTTTTGCACAGAATGTATAGGAGGCAGGAACTAATAGCTTGTTCAAAGTCGGGTGCTTGGACCCTGTTTGATTTATGGATCAATAGGCACTTGTTCTTGCATCTAGGGGAGAACACCTCTGTTATACTAAAGATATGCTACATGCCACTTTTTTTTTTTCTAATTAATTCATACAGATATAATATTCAAGGTACACAGAGGTACAGTATGGGCCAATAACAGGCTGTCATATTATAGCTTTGTACAACACAGATCCATAATACGGCCATGTGCACAACGCCTTAAAACATGGGATAGCATATACAACCCCCAGAAATACCATAAATAAAAGACAAGCATACAAAAAGTTGGAAATAAAAGGCTGTGGTGTTTATTATGGGTAACAAATATATTAAGAAATCTTTAAAATCAACTTGAATAAATGAATACATAATTAAATAAATAATGTCCAATAATGAAATGTCCAATAAATAAGCACTTGTCCACACAGCATTAGTGCGACAACCCACTAACAAACACTGCAATGGGGATTCTTCCATGAAAAAAGGGGAGGGTGGGCGGGGCTGCTTCAAACGGCTTCTTCTTCAGACGAACTGCTGATCGGACCAGACAGCAGGGCCTTTTAAACTCCAGGATTCCCCGCCGCTCAGCTGCTTCAACCAATCCCTGGACTGTTGCCAACATCTGCCTGGTCACGAGGTCAAACCTGAGGAAACTTCCAGAACAAGGTAAATACCAAAACACACCCCACAGACGGGGTGTGGGAAGACACCAAGACACAAATAGGGGGAAAAGCAGAATATAGAACAAACAAGAGAACAGAATAAGGGAAAAGAAGGATAGAAAAAGGGGGGAAAACAGGGGGGTGCAAAGTGATCCCATGTGTCCCCCACGCTATGCGCTCTAAACGTGGGCCTCTCAATTGTCACCTCCTGTCAAGTTGTTATAAGTTAGATTTGGCCTTTTCTTGTTGACTGCAGGCACAACAATACCCACTTTCCCTACTAAGGCCCCATCCACACGACCGTAAAAAATCTCGTTCAGTTCTATTGGCCGCGGACAACATTCCGTATCGCTACCGAAGGGTGTCCATGCCGTAGAACTGTGCCTTGAATTATGGAGCATGTCCTACTTTTTGTATTTTACGGGCCGTGCTCCCGTACTTTGTATGGGAGAACGGCCCGAAAATGTGGGCTGCGCCGCGTGGCGGTCAGCTGCTGGCTGCGCCCTAAATCGCGGGGCGTGATTACGGGCATGGCCGTGTGCATGAGGCCTTACCCTTAGCTTATTAACTATAACTAGAGACAGAGAAAGGCAAAGAGATGGATCCAGCGCTGTGTCCTTTGTGTCTTTTTAAAATAGGAAACTATTTCCAAGTTTTATTGTACAATGAAAAAATAAAAACAGTAGCAATGCAGGTAGATATTCCCAAAACAATGGAGGGATTGTGGCAGTGTGAGCGGTGCCTACGCGTTTCTGACGCCTACTGCGTTCTTAGTCATGGCTTCTAGTCTATCTCATTGTCAGTCTGAGAATTTATATCCAGTCTATTTTTAGCAACAGTTAATTGCGGGTCAAATGGGAAACTCCCAGGGATATCCTGGAACGCAAATCATTTCCTGGTCAACGAGAACAAGATAACAAAGGGCAGGTAAATATGATCTCTCTAGCCCGTTCCTTAAGTTACCAATTACCATCTTCCTACAAGATTATCACATGAATCTGTAAAAGTATAACTGTCCGTGTGACAATAGCATACATAATGATTGCGATGTTTATAGGAGAATGTAATGAGCGTTATATGCCTTTTTGTTGCGAACTGGTTTTAGAAATGTTTGACTAATAAAAAACTGAATGAGAGTGTGTATAATGTAAAAATAAAAATAGCAAGTTAAAAATTATCAATTCGGAAGGAGAATTTTTTTAAGGAAATACATTTTTGGGACTATATTTATTGTGAGAAACATAGTTGATGCCACATAGCATATTAGAATACTATGCAATGTGGTTTATCTTGTATCAATGGGCTTAGTAATTAATGTATTTTATTTTGTATGTTTTTATGGAGACTTCCGTTATATATGTCAATGTTTGTCCAGTGGCTGCTATGATCATCCAGTACGAACACTTGAATGAAAAGGGATATAACGAGCTATTAGATTTGTTCAAATTCTATCTCTATTTATTTAATTTTTTGATTTGTAATTATGTTTTGTAGAGATATCCTGTCCGACGGCCTTGAGGAGTTCGGTACATGATGTAAGTGCCGATTTTTCTTTGAAAATCCATTACTTACTGTATGTTTATTTATGTGTGTCTATCACTCCTCAAATCAACTCTAAGTAAGTATTGAGTCTGTTTTCTAAATTTCTTTTTTAGGCTGATGAGTATCAATCTCTGTCTGTTGTGCCGACGACTCATTTAGGACATGTTAGAATTGAGTTATATTTCATACTTAGTCGGTCTCCACAGAATGGATACAATTTAAGTATATTTATAAAATAAATTATTAGGTGGAACCAGAACTGCCATTAATAAGACGTTAAATTAATGTGTGTGTATATATTGTGCAGTTATGAAACATTAAATTATTATTTTATGATTGAGGTTTTCGGTTCAGTGTGTTGTTCAATAATGGAACATCAATTCTTTTCTTAAATTGAGGCCATTGGGTACCCGTGTTCGTAGTCTATATATCCAAAAAGCCTCTCTGGTGTGTGTCTTATGTTTGATGTCCCCTCCCTTTTTGGGGGTACGAATTTTTTCGATGGCATAACATGTG
Organism: Rhinoderma darwinii; assembly: GCF_050947455.1. Lineage (NCBI taxonomy): Eukaryota > Metazoa > Chordata > Amphibia > Anura > Rhinodermatidae > Rhinoderma > Rhinoderma darwinii. The sequence goes on from NC_134692.1 coordinate 95,067,872, forward strand.
AAACTGTTAGTTGATCTATTGTGGTGATGAACAAAATGCTTCGCCGCACTTGATATATTTAATATATTTGGGTTACGGATATAACCTAGATGTTCAAGTATTCTGGTTTTCAGTTTGCGATTTGTACACCCGATGTATTTAAGATTGCATTGTGTGCATTCTATAACATATATTACAGATTCTGAGTTGCAATTTATATAGTTATTAATAGTAAAAGTATCGGTGTTTGTAGAATCCAGAAACACTTTAGTTGGGGTTGCGTACAGGCAAACTTTACAGGGTTTGTTACCACATTTATAGAACCCTTTGTGTTCTAACCATGTTGTTTTTGGTACATTAGAACTGAAAAAAGAGGGAGAGAGAGAGCCACCAAGTGAAGGGGCTTTACGTGCCACAAATCTACAGCCCTCTTTAAGAATGTCCGCTAAAATATCATCTTCCATTAACATAGGAAGACGTTTAGTGACAATCTTTTTTATGTCATTGAATTGGTTACTTTGACCCAAGACCAAGGTGGGTTTATTTGGTTCTGAAACGGGGTGTGTATGTTTTTGTGATAAGAGGACATCTCTAGTTTTTTTGGAGGTATTGTTGGTTGCCCTCTTTAGTGACCACTGGGGGTATCCTCTTTTATGCAATCTATTATGGATTTGTTGCTGCTCTAGCTTAAATTGAGTGTCCGAACTACAGTTACGTTTAGCTCTGTGAAGTTCTCCTACTGGAACGGAAGTAATGGTTTGTTTTGCATGGTTACTACGAGCGTGTAAAATTGTGTTACCAGCTATAGGTTTCCTGAAAGTTTTGGATTGTATTGGTGAGTTATCTGTTCCTGTCAATTCCAAGTCTAGAAAGACCATAGTGTTTTTATCATGAGCAGATGTAAACTTCAAGTTGGACGTGTTGGAATTCAAATAACCGACAAAGTCCGGTATGGCAGATACATCCCCCTTCCAGATGAAAAGGAGATCGTCTATGTATCTGCCATACCAGTGGATACTGTCTCCAAAAGGATTGGACATAGAAAAAATTGTGGTCTCTTCCCACCAAGCCATCAATAGGTTGGCTAGGGAGGGGGAGAATCTAGCTCCCATGGAGACCCCTCTTAGTTGCAGGTAAAAGGTGCCATCGAACTGAAAATAGTTGTGGGTCATCAAAAATGTTAGTACTTGTAGAATGAATATCTGGAGCTGGTCGCTATAGTTACTATGTATATTCAAATGATGCTTCACTGATGCATAGGCTATGTGATGGGGGATACTTTTATATAATGATGTCACATCACATGTTAGCCATGTATAATTTTCAAGCCATATTTCAGTGTGGAAAGCACAAAGTACATCTGCTGTATCCCCTAAGATAACCTGGGGTGTGTTGGGCTATAGGCTGTAGCAGGGAATCAAGCCACTCGGATGTTTTTTCTAAGAGGGAGCCTATGCTTGACACAATGGGTCTCATTGGTGGAGGGAAAATATTCTTGTGGGTTTTGGGGAGTGCATGCATTATGGGTATAATTGGATGATTCACATACATGTATTCAGATTGTTTTGGTGTTAATGAGCCATTGTGTAGCCCTGTATCTATTAAATTTTTGATTTCTTTTTGGAATTTCAATGTGGGGTTATCTTTCAATATTTTATAAGTATCGTGGTCGGCTAATAAATTTTTGATTTGAATTTTGTAGTCATCCTTATTCATAATGGTGATGCTACCACCTTTGTCTGACATTTTGATTACAATGTCCTTGTTGTCCTGGAGAGTTCCATATTCTCTGTCCTTGAAGTAGTAGGATAAAATTGGGAGTTTGACGTTTTGAAATTATTTGAAATGTTAGTGTCCCTTGGTTGTAATTCCGTATTCAGGCTTTCCAAACATATAATAGTCCTGGATTCTTCGAATGAAGGAGTATTGTGATTGGATATACCATTTTTCCACTTGTCCAAATTTTGAAATATAACTCAATTCTAACATGTCCTAAATGAGTCGTCGGCACAACAGACAGAGATTGATACTCATCAGCCTAAAAAAGAAATTTAGAAAACAGACTCAATACTTACTTAGAGTTGATTTGAGGAGTGATAGACACACATAAATAAACATACAGTAAGTAATGGATTTTCAAAGAAAAATCGGCACTTACATCATGTACCGAACTCCTCAAGGCCGTCGGACAGGATATCTCTACAAAACATAATTACAAATCAAAAAATTAAATAAATAGAGATAGAATTTGAACAAATCTAATAGCTCGTTATATCCCTTTTCATTCAAGTGTTCGTACTGGATGATCATAGCAGCCACTGGACAAACATTGACATATATAACGGAAGTCTCCATAAAAACATACAAAATAAAATACATTAATTACTAAGCCCATTGATACAAGATAAACCACATTGCATAGTATTCTAATATGCTATGTGGCATCAACTATGTTTCTCACAATAAATATAGTCCCAAAAATGTATTTCCTTAAAAAAATTCTCCTTCCGAATTGATAATTTTTAACTTGCTATTTTTATTTTTACATTATACACACTCTCATTCAGTTTTTTATTAGTCAAACATTTCTAAAACCAGTTCGCAACAAAAAGGCATATAACGCTCATTACATTCTCCTATAAACATCGCAATCATTATGTATGCTATTGTCACACGGACAGTTATACTTTTACAGATTCATGTGATAATCTTGTAGGAAGATGGTAATTGGTAACTTAAGGAACGGGCTAGAGAGATCATATTTACCTGCCCTTTGTTATCTTGTTCTCGTTGACCAGGAAATGATTTGCGTTCCAGGATATCCCTGGGAGTTTCCCATTTGACCCGCAATTAACTGTTGCTAAAAATAGACTGGATATAAATTCTCAGACTGACAATGAGATAGACTAGAAGCCATGACTAAGGACGCAGTAGGCGTCAGAAACGCGTAGGCACTGCTCACACTGCCACAATCTCTCCATTGTTTTGGGAATATCTACCTGCATTGCTACTGTTTTTATTTTTTCATTGTACAATAAAACTTGGAAATAGTTTCCTATTTTAAAAAGACACAAAGGACACAGCGCTGGATCCATCTCTTTGCCTTTCTCTATATCCATACGTGTGCCGACACGAGGATCCGTGCGCGATTCCACACATCTGCGATAAGGTGAGCTGGAGGAACCCTCCCAAATTTTTTTTTCTATAAATAGAGACCATATATATAAAGCCAACAGTCCCAAAATCACAGCTTTTATTTGCCAAGAATAAGGGCCTTGCAATTTAAATTCCACAAATCTGAGTACACCAGGATGCCAAGCCACCATCTGCACAGTGGCCATTTCCTAGCTGATCAGATTTGGTAACTCTGTTACTGTTTTCGCTGTTCTTTTGCAAAGTCCTTCAAGACACCAAGCTGTGACAACTGTTAACCCCTTCCCGACATCCGCCGTATATATACGGCGCTGTTGGGAAAGGGTTTCCGCAAACTGCAGTACAATTACGTCGCAGTGATGGTGCGGGCTCAGAAGCGGAGCCCGCACCATCACCACCGGGTGTCAACTGTATATTACAGCTGACACCCTCCTATAACAGCCAGGACCGGATCAATTCTCCGTTCCGGCCGATTAACCACTCAGATGCTGCGCTCAATGGAGAGCGCAGAATCTGACAGGTTTTTACCCGATCAGCACCACAGCAATGCAATTGTTGGGTTGCTATGGCAACCGGAGGCCAAATAATGGCCACCGAGCGGGTCCTCATCGGCTTGCTGTCAGTGAATAACTGACAGTTCTAGTACACTGCACTACACATGTAGTGCAGTGTATTAGAATAGCGAGCAGGGCTTCAGGCCTTCAAGCATACCTCCCTACTTTTGAATTCGGAAAAGAGGGACATTTTAAGCCACGCCCCCTAACCATGCCCAATATCCCGCATCAACACATCAAATCACGGCCAGATCCTTCTGCAAATAATAAGCGCACATTCTCACTGCGGATCTCTAGACTGTCTGGATATCACAGATATTATGGATCCGGTTATGTCGTCTTTGTGTTACTTTTCCTATCTTGGGTATAACATTTGCTCATCACGGCAGCAGCTGCAGGACAAACCAAAAGGCTGAGAACAATGAAAGTCAAGAGGGAGACCCTGTGGTGGATGACTTTTCAATTGACAGGTAGCAGAGTTACATGATGGTTTTTTTTTTTTTCCAGTTGTGTAACTCTGCTACCGGTCAATGGAAAAAATCATCCACCAAAGCCCCCCTGTAGATAGCGCCACACACAGCCCCCATGTACATAGCGCCAGACACAGCCCCCTGTAGATTGCTCCACACAGCTCCCTGTACATAGCACCAGACACAGCCCCCCTGTAGATAGCTCCAGATACAGCCCCCCTGTAGATAGCTCCACACATAGCCCCCCTGTAGATAGTTCAGATACAGCCCCCTTGTAGATTGATCCACACAGCCCTCCTGTACATAGCGCCAGACACAGCCCCCCTGTAGATAGCTCCCTGTAGGTAGCGCAACACAACCCCCTTATAAGAGGTAGCCGGCCCTACTGCTGCCACTCTCCGCTCTGCTTTCACTCACTGTCAGAAGAAGGCAGGAGTCTTGCGGCTGCGTTACCACTGGTGTTGATGCCGGCCCGGGAGTGGACCAGTCCAGTCAACTGACCTGTCACCTGACCGGTGAGGTCAGATGACAGATCAGGTGACTGGACTGGTCCACTCCTGTGCCGGCATCGATCCCAGTGAGAACACCGCCGCAAGACTCCTGCCTTCTTCTGACAGTGAGTGAAAGCAGCCCCCCCCCCCCATATTGTGCGGTGAATAGTGGAGGGAGGTGTGTGGCATTATCTACAGGGAGGTTGTGTTGCATGGTCTAAAGGGACACTGTGTGGCATGATCTATAGGGAGGCTGTGTGGCATGATCTACAGGGAGGCTGTGTGGCATGATATAACCGAGGCTGTGTGGCATCATATATAGTGAGGTGTGTGGCATGATCTACAGGGCAGCTGTGTGGCATGATTTACAGGGAGGCGGTGTGACATCATATACAGGGAGGTGTGTGGCATGATCTACAGGGAGGCTGTGTGGCATCGTATACAGTGAGGTGTGTGGCATGATCTACAGGGTGGCTGTGTGGCATGATATACTGTATAGCAGTGGCGCCAGGGTACTGAAGCTGTGGTCCTATAACAGCAGAGCTGCATCTGGCACCTGTCCCTGCTTACAGCTTCAGGGGCACAGAGGCAGCTGTTTCAGCTGATGTGTGTGGGTGTCGATTGCTGCACCCCCACAGATCATATACTGATAACCTATCTTGTGGATAGGTCAGCAGTATGAAAACCCATGGGGACACAAAACCAGTTGAAAGGGTGAAATTACTTAAAAAAGTGATATCTCATAGTGAGATGTCAGAAGTTTTTTATCATTGGGGATCCGAGCACTTCGACCCCCACGGATTGCTAAAAAGAAGCGGCATAAACATTTGGGAGAGTGCTGTGACACTTTATTTATGATTGGCTTTCATCAGAGTGGTTTATGGGCTCAATAGAAAATGTATCAGTCCGTACACCACTCCTGGGAAAGCCAATCATAAACGAAGCGGCCCAGTGGTCACCTAAGTGCTTCTGCCACTTAGTTTTAGCGATAGGTGGGGGTCTCAGTGCTCGTGCCCCCAACAATCAAAACTTCTGACATGTCACTATAACATGTTAAAAGTTTAGCAACAGTTTAGATAAAGGGGTTGTCTGACATCACATCTGTGTATCTGTTTCCCAGTGGGCATAGGTGACAAAATAATGTCCTGTCACCTCCGGGACACAGCTATCTCTCAGGATAGTAATCATGAAAGATCGTATGGATAGAGATACCTCTATCTGAGTATACCTATGATCATTAGCATCGGTACGTACTCCTAAAACTGTTGCTCTGTACAAGCCTTCCAGTTTGACCTGACCGCCCTGCTCATTTCATAGTACTTTCCCAGAGTTAATGCAGTTTAACTTCAACATCATTACACTGGTCCGTAAATAGTCTGTGGAAACATGTCCATGTGCATATTTTGGTTTCCTATTCATGACCATATAAGAAGAGCCTTATAATACAGTACGCCTTCAGGGTGCCTATTATATGTCCTTACTCTCAGGCCATCCTGACTACTAGTACTCAGGAAAATAGCTTTAAGGATATACCACTCACTATACTCTGCCCCAGTGACATCTTCAGGACTCAGAACTCATTCCCTGGTGCACAATACCTTTGTTGTATTAGTGGTCACTTGCCTGTAAGGGTGCAAGTGTGGATTCTTTGACACCCATCTCATAAAGTTAGGGGGTGGCAGGTCTAAGTCCCGACAATGCCTATATTCCTTGAGGCATAGAGCATGTAAGTCATGTTGTATGGCGGATACATTCTCCACCGGGGTATAGTGTTGAACTACACCATTGGCAAAACCCTCTCTCTGGAACCCATAAAAATACCACTGTCCTGGCTCAAATGTAAGGTTGTGGTATGGTTCCAGCACTCTACCTTCCAACCATTCTACGGCTAGAAGACTTGGTAACCTAAGTAATCTCTAATCTGTACCTAATTACAAACTATCCCCAGAAGAACCTGGTATCTGCCAAAACCATGCTCACCACTAGCATCACAAACTGGAGACATACCATTTTCATGTGGTAACTACCCCTCTCGATTCATGCTTCGGCGATGTTCCTCCATCCAGAGATCTGCTAAGGGATAATGTGTTTAACATGCCTTACCCTATCACCCGACAATGTGTATGTAATGTGTTCTGTTATCCATCTTAGACCTACCATCCCCCCCTCACCCAACTCTATCTGATATATTATTGAGTTGGGGAGGCTTGGGTGGCTTTTGCTTGGTCGATGTGCATCCAAAAAACTGTTTGTCATCTATGTGACTTTTTTTGGGATGTTTTCGGCCTTTCAGTATGGTCTCACCCATTACCTCCAGGACCTGGTAGGGTCCTTACCAGTTTGCATCCCAGGGCACGGTCCTGCGGAACACCGTTACCATTGCCATGTCACCTACAGAGGGCAAGGGAGTCTCCCCCTGTATATATGGTCTATGTGGCAGCAAGTCCTTCAGGTTCTGCCAAACCTGTTGGAGACATACATCCCTGGCAATGGCATCCTTCATGGGTTCAGATATCTGATGTTCGTTTGGAAAACAGAGCGGCATTTTGCGACCCGTCATGATTTCAAATGGGGTGATACCTGTTGAAGATGCCTCTGTGGCTCTTATACCCAGCACTGCTGGGAGGGAGGTTACCCAAGAGGTACCTTTTTTCCAGCAGGGCTTTAGAAAGCCGTGTTTTAATGGTGCAGTTCATTCGCTCCAGTATACCTGTGGACTGGGGATGGTAAGACACATGAAATCTTTGCTTTATGTCCAAAATTGCTTTCATTACCTTGCCATTGAAGTGAGTTCCCCAGTCTGATTTTATCACTCTGGGCACTCCACATCATCATAGAACCTTCTCCCTAAAAACTCGAGCAGTACTGGCAGCTGCATCATATGTCGTTGGGATGGCATCCACCCATTTGGAGAAGACATCCACAACCACCAGTGCATAGCGACAATGGGTACCTGCCGGTAATGGTCCTATGTAGTCAATTTGTATTGCAGACCATGGTCCCTCTGCTGCAGGAACCCGCTGCAATACTGGCTTTAGAGCTGGGGCACTTGGGTTTACTTGGCACACACCAGAAATTGTTGCGTCACTTCTACTGTTTTGGACATTTCTGGCAAGTATAATTTGTCCTTTAAGAGGTACAAGAGTTTATCCCGACCAGGGTGTCCTAACAACTGATGGTTGAGTCTCGTCAGTTCTGCTTGCAGATACTGCGGGTCTACTGGTAGGGGAAGTGGGTTAGTACTCGTTCCGTAGCACAGGATACCCTGTCTGATTGACCAAGGATCCTGAGGTGCGGTGATGTGTGTCATTAGAAGAGGATATTTGGATTGTTCCTCCTCAAATTACATGGGACCATCCTTAACCCCTTAAGGACACAGCCTGTTTTGGTCTTCAGGACACAGCAGATTTTTTCAAATCTGACATGTGTTACTTTATGTGGTAATAACTTGGGAATGCTTTCACCTAGCCAAGCGATTCTGAGAATGTTTTCTCGTGACATATTGTACTTGATGGTAGTAAAAAAATTTGTCGATAAATTCAGTATTTATTTGTGAAAAACAACAAAATTTAGAGAAAATTTGTAAAAATGTGCATTTTTCTTAATTTTAATGTATTTGCTTGCAGGACAGATAGTAATACCACACAAAATAGTAACTAGTTAACATCCCCCATATGTCTACTTTATGTTTGCACTGTTTTTTGAACGTCCTTTTATTTTTCTAGGACGTTACAAGGCTTAGAACTTTAGCAGCAATTTTTCACATTTTCAAGAAAATTTCAAAAGGCGATTTTTACAGGGCCAGTTCAGTTTTGAAGTGGCTTTGAGGGCCTTATATATTAGAAAGTGCCCATAAATCACACCATTTAAAAAAAATGCACCCCTCACAGTATTCAAAAATTTTCTTAACCCTTTTGGCCGGTCACAGGAATGAAAGCAAAATAGATGTGAAATGTACTAATTTCATTTTTTTTGGTCAAAATTAATTTGTAATGAAAACATTTAGTACCACAGAAGGTTTTAGCCAAGAATTGCAACTCCATATATATTACCCTGATTCTACAGTTTTTAGAAATATCCCACATGTGGCCCTAGTGTCCTCTTGGACTGAAACACTGACCTCAGAAGGAGGACCTAGAGGATTTTGGGGCCTCTTTTTTTTTTAGAATATATTTTAGGCACCATGTCAAGTTTGAAGAGGTCTTGTGGTGCCAAAACTGTGGAAAGCTCCCAAAAGTAACCCCATTTTGGAAACTACACCCCTCAGGAAAATTATCGAGAGGTATAGCTAGCATTTTAACCCCACAGGTTTTTTGCTAAATTTATTGGAAATAGTCTGCAAAATTGAAAATCCACCTTTTCTCTGAAAAAACGTAGAATTTTTTTAATTTTTACAAGGAATAAAGGAGAAAAAGAAAAACAACGTTTCTAAAGCAATTTCTCCCGATTACGGCAATACTCCATATGTGGTAATAAACTGCTGTTTGGACCCATGGCATGGGTCAGAAGGGAAACAGCGCCATTTGGATTTTGGAGCACAGATTTTGCTGGAATGATTTTCGGTGCCATGACGCGTTTGCATCGTCCTGGAGGGACCAAAACAGTGGAAACCCCCCAAAAGTGGCCCCATTTTGGAAACTACACCCCTCAAGGAATTTTCCTAGGGGTATAGTTAGCATTTTGACCCCACAGGTTTTTTGCAGAATTTAGTGGAATTCGGCCATGAATACGAAAATCCACCTTTTTTCTGAAAAAACGTTGATATTTTTAATTTTTACTAGGAATAAAGGTGAAAAAGAACCCCAAAATTTGTAAAGCAACTTCTCCCGATTACGGTAATACCTCATAGGGTATGTTCACACGCAAACTCAAAAACATCTCAAAATACGGAGCTGTTTTCAAGGGAAAACAGCTCCTGATTTTCAGACGTTTTTTAAGCCACTCGCACTGTTGGCGACGCTTTTTGCGGCGTTTTTACGTCCGTTTTTGGAGCTTTTTCTGATAGAGTCAATGAAAAACGGCTCCAAAAACTTCCCAAGAAGTGACCTGCACTTCTAAAAAAAATAGGCCGTGTGAACATACCCTTATGTGGTAATAAACTGCTGATTGGACCCACATCAGGGCTCAGAAGGAAAACAGCGCCATTTGGATTTTGGAGCACAGATTTTGCTGGAATGATTTTTGGTGCCATGTCGCGTTTGCAACGTCCTGGTGGTACCAAAACAGTGGAAACCCCCCGAAAGTGACCCCATTTTGGAAACTACAACTCTCAAGGAATTTATTGAGGGGTATAGTGAGCATTTTGACGCCACAAGTTTTTTGCTAACTTTAGTGGAATTAGGCCGTGAAATGAAAATCTAAATTTTTTCTAATAAATTTTTACATTTTTTATTTTTACAAGGCATAAAGGAGAAAAAGCACCCCAACATTTGAAAAGCAATTTTTCCCGATTACGGCAATACCCCATAAGTGGTCATAAACTGCTGCTTGGACACACGGCAGGGGTCAAAAGGGAAGGAGAACCATTTGGAGCTAAAATTTAGCTGGAATGGTTTTCGGGTGCCATGTCACATTTGCTAAGTGCCTGCGGGACCAAAACAGTAGGAACCCCCCAAAAGTGACCCCATTTTGGAAACTACACCCCTTAAGGAATCTATCTAGGGGTATAGTAAGCATTTAGACCCCACTAGTCTTTTGCAAAATTTATTGGAAATAGGCCGTAAAAATGAATATCAGCGTTTTTTTCCACTAAAAAGTTTAATTTTTTCATTTTCACAAGGAAGAAAAAGGAAACAGCACCCCAACATTTATAAAGCAATTTCTCCCGAGTACGGCAATACCCCATATGTGGTAATAAACTGCTGTTTGGACACACCCCAGGGCTCAGAAAGGCAGGAGCGCTATTTGGCATGCAGATTTTGCTGGCTTGGTTTTTGGGCGCCATGTCTCATTTTCAAAACCCTGAGGAATCAGAGTACAGTAGAAGCACACAAGAAGTGACCCCATTTTGGAAACTACACCCCTCAAGGCATTTAACGTTTGCCTGGACATATGACAGAGCTCAGAAGTGAAGAGCAACATGTGCATTTGAGGTCCATTTTGGTGATTTTCACAGCATTGGCCCACAATTGTAGGGCTCTGAGGTCAAATAGCAAAACAAACCCCCAAGTAGTGACCCCTATTTTGGAAACGACAACCCTTTTGGCATTTTAAGGGGTGTAGTGAGCATTTTGCCCCCACAGGTGTTTTCCCATCAGTAATTAATGCGCAGCGGATGGTGCAAAGTGAAAATTGCAATTTCCGCTGATATGCCATTTTAGTGCGCAATATGTTGTGCCCTGTTTGTGCCACCGAAGACACACATCTCGTAAACTGCTAAGTTGGTTCCACCGGGTATGGCGATGCCATATATGTGGATGTAAACTGCTGTTTGGGCACACTGTAGGGTTCAAAAGGGAGGGAGCGGCATTTGGCTTTTGGAGCGCAGATTTGGCAACCTGACAAGTCTCTGGGTACCTGTGGTCTCATCCAGAACAGCAAACCCTGTCACATAGGTACCATCCAGATGAAAGCGAGAGCCAGGGGCGTAGCTAGGGGGGGCAGGCGGGGCATTTGCCCCGGGCGCAACTTAGAGGGGAGCGCCAGCGCCACCTCCTCCTGCACTATAATTGTACCTGTGTCGCAAGGACACAGGTACCATTAGAAGCAATGAATGACCGGGCACGTTCCGTGCCCGGCCATTCAGCGCCTTTCCACGAGTGAAGCGACTGGTACCTTTTGTACCAGTGAAGCTTCCGTCGATGAAAGGCGCTGATTGACAGGGAAAGTCATCCTGCCCAGCCAATCAGCGCCTTTCATAGACGCTGCGTTCAACCCCCAGGAGACCTGCGCAGAAGAGAGCAGGTCTCCATAGCTGCCGGACGGCGTGGGAGCGGGATTAAGGTGAGTTTGAATATTTTTTTTAATTGTAATAAAAGTGTGTGGCTGTATCTACGGGGGGGACTTCATCTACGGGGGGACTTTGTCTACACAGGGGTGGGGGCTTCATCTACACAGGGGGGCTTTATCTACAAGGGGGACATTGTCTACACGGGGGGGGGGGGCTTTATCTACGGGGGGACTTTATCTACACGGGGGGGCTTTATCTACGGAGGGGGGACTTTGTCTACACAGGGGGGGGGGGCTTTATCTACGGAGGGGGGACGTTGTCTAAATGGGGGGGGGCTTTATCTACGGGGGGACTTTATTTACAGGGGGGTGTCTATCTACAGGGGGGGCTATATACTGGGATGGGCTACCTATGGAGCACCATATACAGGGGTGGGTTATAGCTACACGGGGGGCTATATAGTATATAGCCCACCTGTAGATATAGCCCACCCCTGTATATAGCCCCCCTGTAGATATAGCCCACCCCTGTATATAGTCCCCCTGTAGATATAGCCCACCCCTTTAGATATAGCCCACCCCTGTAGATATAGTCCCCCTGTAGATATAGCCCACCCCTGTAGATATAGTCCCCCTGTAGATATGGCCCACCCCTGTATATAGTCCCCCTGTAGATATAGCCCACCCCTGTATATAGTCCCCCTGTATATATAGCCCACCCCTGTATATAGTATCCCACAAATAGCTCCCCCTATAGTGCTCCACAGAAAGCCCACCCCTGTATATAGCCCCCCTGCACATATAGTCCACCCCTGTATATAGTGCTCCACAGATAGCCCACCCCTGTATATAGTATATACAGGGGTGGGCTATCTGTGGAGCACTATATACAGGTGTGTACTATCTAGTGGAGCACTATATACAGGGGTGGACTATATGTACAGGGGAGCTATATACAGGGGTGGGCCATCTGTGGAGCACTATATACAGGGGTGGACTATTTAGTGGAGCACTATATACAGGGGTGGACTATATTTACAGGGGGGCTATATACAGGGGTGGGCTATCTGTGAAACACTATATACAGGGGTGGACTATATGTGGAGCACTATATACAGGGGTGGACTATATGTGGAGCACTATATACAGGGGTGGGCTATATCTACAGGGGGGCTACATACAGGGTTGGGCTATCTGTGGAGCCCTATATACAGGGGTAGGCTATATCTACAGGGGGCTATATACAGGGATTGGCTATATCTACATGGGGGCTATATAAAGGGGTGGCCTATCTGTGGAGCACTATATACAGGGGTGGGCTATATCTACAGGGGGCTATATACAGGGTTGGGCTATACGTGGAGCACTATATACAGGGCTGGGCTATATCTACAGGGGGCTATATACAGGGGTGGGCTTTCTGTAGAGCACTATATACAGGGGTTGGCTATATCTACAGGGGGCTATATACAGGATTGGGCTATACATGGAGCACTATATACAGGGCTGGGCTGTATCTACAGGGGGCTATATACAGGGGTGGGCTATCTGTAGAACACTATAGGGGGAGTAATTTGTGGGACACTATATACAGGGGTGGGCTATATGGGGGCCCTATCTACAGGGGGCTCTATGGCAGGCACTATCTACAGGGGGCTCTATGGCAGGCACTATCTACAGGGGGCACAGTGTGTGTGTGGGAGACGGTGTATGGTGCTATTATAATTAGAGGTGCAGTGTATGGCGCTATTATATTTAGGGACGTAGTGTGTGGTATAATGATAACTTTATCTTTATTTATAGGTGCAGAAATGTTGGAAAAGTGAGAAGCTGAAGACATGTGAGCGGCAAACTGCAGAAATGGGCTGTGACCGGGAGAAGTCATCATAGAGGTCTGGACCGGATGGAGAAAAAGAACTAGAATCTGAGACATCACCGGTGAGTCACCTAATGTAAATGTTCATTCTGCCTCTAATCAGTAATGTAGTCACTGTATGATCTGCAGCGAGATGGTGGTATGATTGATAGGATTTATTTTTGTGAAACAGCATCTCCCAGCATATCCTTATCATTGTTTGGGCCATGCTGGGAGCTGTAGTTTTACGCCGTACATACCTATACGGAAGGGGTTGCACTAAATTGAGCTGTATTTGTGCTGGTGCTGCATATATGTACTGAGCTTGGTTCTGGTGTTGTGTATAGAACCCTATTGCTTGTAAAATGTACAAATGTTTTTATGCTCGCGTTACATAAAAAGAAATGTGGAAAAGAAATGACACGTCGATTGGTAGAGAAAACAAACACGGCGAGGGGGAGGGAGATGTTGGGAAAGAGGTTGGGGGGGCGCCAAACTGAATCTTTGCCCCGGGTGCTGGAGAACCTAGCTACGCCTCTGGCGAGAGCCATCAACAAAGATGATTCTGTCATCTGGATGTGTAGTTGTCCTGAACAGTTGTAGGGCAGTGGTTAGCGTGGGTTGACCACAGTCATTTTCAGTTCCTCGTCGTATTTAACAACTGGGACAGAACTACTTTGCCTTTTAATTTACTGTCAGATTCCGTCCACTCAGGTCCATTATCCACCTACCGAATCCCTTTTGACGGACTCCAGGGAGTGTATCCCTGAGTAGGAGGACTAATGGAGTGTGCGGAGTCTGTATAGTGAGGGGCCTGAAGCCTAGAATATGCTCAGTCATTCTGACCGTATAATGTATGGCTGCCAGTTGTTTGGCACATTCATCAAATCCTCCCTCAACAGGTGAAAGAAGCCTGGCGAAGTATCCCAGACGTCTGTTCTCGGATCCTACCAATTGTAGCACGACCGCCGAGATAGACTCTGTACCAGCATGACCCTGAATGGCCATTTCACTCTCAGGGTGCGAGGTGGCCAGCACTGGGGCAGAGGAGTGGTCTCTCTTCAGAGTAGTAAATTCCTCTTCCTGTGTCTCAGACCAGTCCCTCAGGGAAGGTTCTTCCCTGCTGAGAAGTACATACAAGGGTTTTGCTTGAGCAGCAAAATCCTCTATGAATTCTCTCATGAAATTTGCTACTCCTAGGAACTTGCGTAAGTCCTGTAGAGTGCCGGTCTGGGTAATTTCACCATGGCTTCCACACGTGCCGCCATGATGCCCTTGGCTGCATAAGAGATCTGAACACCAAGGAAGGTCACTTCTGTCCAAGCCAGATTTGCCTTGTGAGGGCTCAGTTTGACCCCCGCCTGGGCCAGGAGTCCCAACAGTTCCCTCAACAGAGCCAAGTGTTCTTCCATGGTCTCCGTATGAAGGAGCAAGTCGTCTACATATTGCAGCAGGCATCCTGGTCATGAGAACACACTCAGTACGGCTGCCAATGCCTGGTGAAAATATGTAGGGCTACTATGGTACCCCTGGGGGCGTACACATACCATGTACTGCTTATTCCCCACCGTGAAGGAAAACTTGTACCTACAACTCTCATTTCAATAGAGAAAAACCCATTTGCAACATCAATGGTTGAGAATATGTGACTTTTGCCACTTATCCTTGCCATTTTGTCAGGAGTCTGTGCAACCACGGGTGCGGACATAGGGGTGTATTTATTAAGGACCCTGAGGTCTATCGTTAGCCTCCAAGCATTGGTGTCCTTTTTCCTAACTGGCCATAGAGGGTTATTGCATCTTGAATTGCCCTCTATGACCACTCCCCTTGTCTCCAAGTCCTGGACTGTATCTATTATTGAATGTGTGGCTTCGGGTGGAAAAAGGTATTGTCGTTGAGGTGGTGGTTCTGGCCCTTGTATGTCCGCCTAAATGCTGACCATTCTCCCACAGTCATTCTTGCCCTGAGCCCAGAGGTCTGTGTGCTCGTACACAAAAGGCTCAAGGTCTGAGTTGCGTCAAACCTTTAGCCATTTGTGTTCCGGGATGTCAGTTGTGTTGCCAACCATGGGTAGGTGTGGTCTCAGACAATGACGTTGTATGACACATACCTTTGATTATCTAGGGCCCCTCCACACAATGCAGTTGACAGATCGATGATCCATCCGTTTTGTGTCATTACATCATTTCCGATGATGTTTTCGGAGCCAGGGTAAGGGCCTGTTCACATCAGCGTTCCGTTCAGGGTTTCCATCTGAGGTTTCCGTCGTGGAACCCCGCAATGGAAAGTCAAAAGGAAACCTTAGCTTCTGTTTGCATCACCATTAATATCAATGGTGACGTAAACATTGCTAAAGGTTTGCGTTTGTCACCGTTCCAGCAGGTTTCCGTTTTTTCCGATGGAATCGATAGCGTAGTTGACTGCGCTATTGATGCCGTCGAAAAAATGGAAACCTGCCCGAACGGTGACAAACGGAAACCATTAGCAACGTCAATAGCGACCGCGGCATTTAACTTTGTTTACAGAGGGAGTGCGCTCCCTCTGTCACCCATTGGCGGCCAGCAAATGCAATCGCGCGTCTCCGATGGGGTGTCATGGCAGCCGGGGGCTTGATAAAAGCCCCCAGGTCTGCCCTGGACATATGCCTGTTAGGACGCGCCGGAGGCACGTCCTAACAGATTTACACTGACAGGCAATAATGCTCTGGTATGCGAAGTATACCAAAGCATTATAGCAGCGATCTGAAGATTGCACAGTAAAGTCCCCTAGTGGGACTAGTGAAATAAATAATAAATGTGAAATAAAGTACAGTAAAAAAATAAATAGTACAGTAAAAAAATAAATAAAACCATTTTTTTCCATAAAAAGTGGTTTTATTTAGTAAAAGTGAAAAAAATAAATAAAAGTACACATATATGGTATCGCCGCGACCGTAATGACTCCATTAATAAAGATAATATGTAATTTAAACCACAAGGTGAACACCGTAAAAAAAAAACGCAAAAAGCAATGGCGAAATTGCAATTTTTTTTCCATTGCCCCCCAAAAAAGTCATAATAAAAATGAATCAATAAGTGCCATGCACCCCAAAACAGTACCAATCAAAACTACGTCTCGTCCCGCAGAAAACAAGCCCAAAAAATCACTACATTGATGGAAAAATAAAAAAGTTACGGCTCTTGGAAAGCAACGATGCAAAAACAAATAATTTTAGTTAAAAAATGTTTTTATTGTGCAAAAGTCGTAAAACATAAAAAACCTCTACATATGTGGTATCGCCGTAATCATACCGACCCATAGAATAAAGGTAACATGTTATTTACGTTGCACAGTGAACGGCGTCAATTTAAAAACGCATAGAACAATGGCGGAATTTCAGGTTTTTTTTATAATCCCCCGCAAAAAAGTTAATAAAAGTTAATAAAAAAATTATATGTACCCAAAAATGGTGCTATTAAAAAGTATAACTAATCCCGCAAAAAACAAGTCCTTGTACAGCTATGTAGATGAAAAAATAAAAAAGTTATAGCTCTTTGAATGCGACTATAGAAAAACGAATAAAATAGCTTGGTCATTAGGGCCTAAAATGGGCTGGTCACTAAGGGGTTAATGACCAGCCTATTTTAAACCTTAATGACCAAGCTATTTTTGCGTTTTTCCATCGTCGGATTCCAAGAGCTATAACATTTTTGTTTTTGCGTCGACATAGCTGTATAAGGTTTTTTGCGAGACAACTTGTATTTTTTAATAGCACAATTTTGGGGTACATATAATTTATTGATTAACTTTTATTAACTTTTTTGGAGGGTAATGGAAAAAAAACATACATTTTTCCACTCTTTTTTGTGTCTTAGATTTATGCCATTTACTGTGTGGTATAAATAACATAATAACTTTTATTCGGTGGGTCATTACAATTGTGGTGATATCAAATTTCTATATATATATTGTATGTTTTACTACTTTTACACAGTAAAAACACTTTTTTTTCAAAATTATTTGTTTTTGTGTCGCCATGTTTAAAGAGCCATAATTGTTTTATTTTTATTCCAATAAAGCTGTATGAGGGCTTGTTTTTTGCGGGACGACTTCTAGTTCTTATTTGTACCATTTTAGAGTACATGTGGGTTTTTGATCACTATTTATCAAATTTCTTTAAAGGCAGGATGAACAGAAAACAGCAATTCTGGCATTGTTTTTTATTTTATTTTTTACGGAGTTCACCGGGCAGGTTAAATAATGTAATTGCATTATAGGTGGGGTTGTTACAGACGCGGCGATACCAAATATGTGTAATGTTTTAATTTATTTTGTTTGATTTTTTTCATATTAATGTATTTTATAAGGGAAAAAGTGGGTTCATTTTTTTTATTTGGGATTTTTATTTATTTATTATTAACATTATTAAACTTTTTGATAACTTTAGTTTTAGTCCCACTAGAGGACTTCACTATGCGATCTTCTGATTGCTTTTATAATACACTGCAATGCTTCTGTATTGCAGCGTGTTATTGCCTCAGGCATGGCTTAGCAGGCATCCACTACGGGCAAACCTGGGGGCCTTTGTTAGGCCCCCGGCTGCCATAGAAGCCATTGGCACCCTGCGATTGCAATTGCAGGGTGCCGATGGGGTGAGAGAGGGAGCACCCTCCCTCCAAATCCACTTGGATGCCGATATAGAGCACCGCATCTAAGGGGTTAAACGGGTGAAATCGATGTTGAAATTGATTTCGCCCGTTAGTGCAGGTGTCCAGCTGTCTTTAGGCACCCGCTTTAGCCGGCACAGGATACCCGTGCCGGGCTTATGTCAGAGCGCCGTGAAAAGGCGGCGCTCTGGCGTAAGTACCCTTAATGGCCGCCATGAAAAGGCGTATTGGCGGTCGTTAAGGGGTTAATGCCGCAAAATATAAACAAGTTTCCATTTCAACTGTGAAGAGAAGACTTCTATCTTCAGGTTTGACTGGTCGATTTTCAGTAAGAAAGCCACTGCTAAGATTGCAAAATAAAGAAAAAGACTTCGCTGGGCAAAGCGGCACCTGCAGTGGACTACTGAAGAGTGGAAGAAGGTCTTATGGACTGATGAATCAAACTTTTTGGTACATCACGCAGGGTTTTTGTACATCTTCGAGTACGTGAAAGGATGATTCCTCAGTGTGTGACACCAACTGTCAAACATGTAGGAGGAAGCGTGATGGATCCAGAGTTGGCAACTTGCACAGGGTTACTGGCACACTGGACAAAAAACTGTTATACCAGCTAGTGGTAGATACTTTGAATAGTCAAAAATCTCGATTTCATTTGTTGAATCCATAATTTTTATTCATCTTAGCTTGTTTATACTATGCTTTCATTTCAAATTACATTTGAAACATTAAACTGTAAATATCAATAAAACTGGAAAATGTAGGTGTTCTAAAACTTTTGAACAGTAGTGTAGTTCCACACTCTTTCTGTGTATAAAGTGCCACACAGAACCCCTGCAGATAGTCTCCGGATGCCACCCAAACAAATAAAAAAACTTATACTCAGCTAGCCCCATTCCTGCAAACAAAGGAGCCCCACAGCCTTCTCAGTCCTGCAGCCCATGAGGCGCTGTGACTGGATCTGGATCCTTGCATAGACCGGTGCGATCCAGTGACATCATAGCACCAGCATGCGCAGGGATCCTGTCCCAGCATCTTTTAGACTGCAGGGCCCTATTGTGGCCTGTAGCCTGGTCAATGGCAGAGTATATCTGCGTCCTAAGGAAAACAGGCCAATGCCAGTGCTAGCAACTCCACTAGTATGCAAGGTCCTTCCTGCCCTGGTCACAGGGGGTGTTTTTCGGGCCCCTTGGAATCCCCCCCTGCGCGCGCCTCTTACAAGTACTGTAGTAACAGGGGCTCGTGTAGTTTATTACATAGGCCCCAGTTACTAAAGTAGAGAATTGAGAGAGAAAAGCACGGCGCCACATAGTGTGAGTAAGCCCAAGAAATAACAAACTTAGTTTGACAGATGGAGGCTTACCACAGGTGAAAATGTCAGGAGCGTATAATAGGTAGATAATGGATGAGTGCTGCTGCCGAGATCCCAGCCGGTCAATCTTGAAGGACCACCGCGATGTAAATGTATAATTTATTTGAAAAAACGGGACCCCATACGGCGCTGCTACTCAGGAACGGATACAGTAGTAGTTTAGAATTGAAACTTTATTGTAGGCTACGCGTTTCAATGCCGCACCGGCATCTTCCTCAGGCCACAAACATTGTAGTCTGAACAACAGCCCTTTAAATACACCACGCGGGAGAAAAAAACCGCCAATGTAGACAGGGTTAAAGTGCAAGATGACGTAATCACTGTGAACAGTTCAAACATGACAGGTACAAAAAAAGAAATCCAATTATGTATAATGCTAATTTAAACTAAAATCGGCAGAGTGGAAATAAAATGCGGTATGGGATTTTGTCATAAGAAAAAAAGGGGGGGGGGGAATTGCAGACAATCATATAAAACATTAATATCCATATCGATGAATTTAAGCAGTTGCTAAAACACAATAAAATATACAGAAGTTTAGCGATGTATCGTACTTGAAATATTTCGCGGTAATTCACCATTTAATTAGGATGAAAACGAATTGAAACAAAATAAACTGAATAAGTGAAAATCATAAAAACTGCTATTGAACCCATATAGCTGGGAACTCAACTGGACGTGGAAACCATAAAAATAATGTATATTTCAGTGAAAAAACAACAATCAACCATTAAGTTGATCTGAATGTCATTTATATTTTTATTTCTAGTGATTATCCTATGGAATAAAATAGGAACATTCCATCATATAAAGATGTAGGTGTCAAGTAATTAATTTGGATGAAAGGGAGGGCTAGTTTAGACAATCTAAAATATGATTAAAGATAAAAGTTTTAAAAGCTCAAGAAAAAATACAGAAGTTTGTGCTGTATCAAAACAGCGATATTTTGCGGTAATTCACCAATTATTTGCAATCAAAACGAATTTATAAAAAATGGATTCAGGAGGAGAAAATGATTAAAAATACTATAAACCCGTAGCGGCCAGACCCCAAAATAATCAGGGAAATTACACCCAATGATATTAATATTAATAGAACCATTACTCATCCTTTACGATGATCATGCTAGTATTAACAGTGATTACCCTGTGTAGTAAAATGTGGAAAATTCAATACAGATTCTACCAAAAAAATATATAAGTATTAAATATACATATATAAGTCAGAATTGGGTCCTATATGCTAAAAAAACACAAATGTAACTGTGATAAAAAGGGGCATTAATCAAGATTAGTTTCTGAAATGTCATTCAAACCGTTTGGATGTAGGGTCAATAATTTAAATATCCAAAAATTTTCTCGTTGCTTGAGTTTTTGGAACCGGTTGGGAACGTCACAAGGAATTTGCTCAATAGGCGTAATGATAATTCTATTAAACTGGCAGTTATGGGATGAAGCACAGTGTCTCGAAACACTGTGTTTTAAAAACCCCTTGAGGACGTTATATCTATGTTTGTTGATTCTGCTTCTCAAACATTGAATGGTCCTCCCAACGTACTGTAAGTGGCATGAACACTCAAGGAGGTAAATTACAAAATTACTACCACAATTAAGGAAAGCCTTAATAGGGAAAATTTCTTTGGTTATATTGGAACAGAAGGTCAGTTTTTTGTGTGAGATATTATTACAACACAGACAACGTCCTTGGCTACACTTATAGGATCCATTCAAAACTGGTAAAACTCTGGGAATAGAAGGTTTAAGATTGTTAATGCGACTAGGGGCCAATATATTCTTCAAATTAGCTGACCGTCTAAAGGTGATATTTGGTTTGTCAGGTAGAGAATTTTTGAGGAAAGGATCATTTCTCAAGATATGCCAATGTTTGGACAAAATAGATCTCACCAATTTATGTCCACTATTATATGATGTAATAAAATTATTTGTAAACTTAATCTTGTTGGTATTAGTTTTTCCATTTTTATTAGTGCAATCGGTAGTATCCACTGTCTTTTTAGTTTGGCTAACACAGGACTTTTGGGTCAATTCTGTGGCTTTTGAACGTGCACCTTTAATAAGTTGTCTAGGGAAATT
The DNA here is from genome assembly GCF_050947455.1 of Rhinoderma darwinii. Classification (NCBI taxonomy): domain Eukaryota; kingdom Metazoa; phylum Chordata; class Amphibia; order Anura; family Rhinodermatidae; genus Rhinoderma; species Rhinoderma darwinii. Next base: position 95,089,370 of record NC_134692.1, read on the forward strand.
TTTCTCCTTAAATCTACTTTCCAAAACCTCACATTCCCTTAAAAAATTAATTTCAGACGAGCAATTCTTCCTCACTCTCCTAAATTGGCCAAAGGGTACATTTTTAATCCAAGGGGGGTAGTGGGCACTTCTAAAATCGATGTAGCTATTAACATCAACATTTTTGAAGTGTGTTCTGGTATTAAAATTGCTGTTAATGTCATCATAATCAATGGTTAAATCTAGAAAGTCGATGCATGTACTGGAGAAAGTATAAGTGAAAGTTATTCCAAAGTCTTTGGAATAACTTTCACTTATACTTTCTCCAGTACATGCATCGACTTTCTAGATTTAACCATTGATTATGATGACATTAACAGCAATTTTAATACCAGAACACACTTCAAAAATGTTGATGTTAATAGCTACATCGATTTTAGAAGTGCCCACTACCCCCCTTGGATTAAAAATGTACCCTTTGGCCAATTTAGGAGAGTGAGGAAGAATTGCTCGTCTGAAATTAATTTTTTAAGGGAATGTGAGGTTTTGGAAAGTAGATTTAAGGAGAAAAATTTCCCTAGACAACTTATTAAAGGTGCACGTTCAAAAGCCACAGAATTGACCCAAAAGTCCTGTGTTAGCCAAACTAAAAAGACAGTGGATACTACCGATTGCACTAATAAAAATGGAAAAACTAATACCAACAAGATTAAGTTTACAAATAATTTTATTACATCATATAATAGTGGACATAAATTGGTGAGATCTATTTTGTCCAAACATTGGCATATCTTGAGAAATGATCCTTTCCTCAAAAATTCTCTACCTGACAAACCAAATATCACCTTTAGACGGTCAGCTAATTTGAAGAATATATTGGCCCCTAGTCGCATTAACAATCTTAAACCTTCTATTCCCAGAGTTTTACCAGTTTTGAATGGATCCTATAAGTGTAGCCAAGGACGTTGTCTGTGTTGTAATAATATCTCACACAAAAAACTGACCTTCTGTTCCAATATAACCAAAGAAATTTTCCCTATTAAGGCTTTCCTTAATTGTGGTAGTAATTTTGTAATTTACCTCCTTGAGTGTTCATGCCACTTACAGTACGTTGGGAGGACCATTCAATGTTTGAGAAGCAGAATCAACAAACATAGATATAACGTCCTCAAGGGGTTTTTAAAACACAGTGTTTCGAGACACTGTGCTTCATCCCATAACTGCCAGTTTAATAGAATTATCATTACGCCTATTGAGCAAATTCCTTGTGACGTTCCCAACCGGTTCCAAAAACTCAAGCAACGAGAAAATTTTTGGATATTTAAATTATTGACCCTACATCCAAACGGTTTGAATGACATTTCAGAAACTAATCTTGATTAATGCCCCTTTTTATCACAGTTACATTTGTGTTTTTTTAGCATATAGGACCCAATTCTGACTTATATATGTATATTTAATACTTATATATTTTTTTGGTAGAATCTGTATTGAATTTTCCACATTTTACTACACAGGGTAATCACTGTTAATACTAGCATGATCATCGTAAAGGATGAGTAATGGTTCTATTAATATTAATATCATTGGGTGTAATTTCCCTGATTATTTTGGGGTCTGGCCGCTACGGGTTTATAGTATTTTTAATCATTTTCTCCTCCTGAATCCATTTTTTATAAATTCGTTTTGATTGCAAATAATTGGTGAATTACCGCAAAATATCGCTGTTTTGATACAGCACAAACTTCTGTATTTTTTCTTGAGCTTTTAAAACTTTTATCTTTAATCATATTTTAGATTGTCTAAACTAGCCCTCCCTTTCATCCAAATTAATTACTTGACACCTACATCTTTATATGATGGAATGTTCCTATTTTATTCCATAGGATAATCACTAGAAATAAAAATATAAATGACATTCAGATCAACTTAATGGTTGATTGTTGTTTTTTCACTGAAATATACATTATTTTTATGGTTTCCACGTCCAGTTGAGTTCCCAGCTATATGGGTTCAATAGCAGTTTTTATGATTTTCACTTATTCAGTTTATTTTGTTTCAATTTGTTTTCATCCTAATTAAATGGTGAATTACCGCGAAATATTGCAAGCACGATATATCGCTAAACTTCTGTATATTTTATTGTGTTTTAGCAACTGCTTAAATTCATCGATATGGATATTAATGTTTTATATGATTGTCTGCAATTCCCCCCCCCCCCTTTTTTTCTTATGACAAAATCCCATACCGCATTTTATTTCCACTCTGCCGATTTTAGTTTAAATTAGCATTATACATAATTGGATTTCTTTTTTTGTACCTGTCATGTTTGAACTGTTCACAGTGATTACATCATCTTGCACTTTAACCCTGTCTACATTGGCGGTTTTTTTCTCCCGCGTGGTGTATTTAAAGGGCTGTTGTTCAGACTACAATGTTTGTGGCCTGAGGAAGATGCCGGTGCGGCATTGAAACGCGTAGCCTACAATAAAGTTTCAATTCTAAACTACTACTGTATCCGTTCCTGAGTAGCAGCGCCGTATGGGGTCCCGTTTTTTCAAATAAATTATCCAGTTACTAAAGTAACACTGGATAGACGTGTTGTGGGGGGCCATTGGCCCCACTGGCTGTGGGGACCGGTTACAATTGTGACTGCTGCGACCCCCATAGCTACATATTTTGAATTTTACATTACACAAAGAAGACTAAATAAGAAAATTAACATACCTATCACCCTCTTCTCCTGTTGACTTCGCCTATCCCAACAGAAGTACATATTTCTGCACATGTTAGTCCGGCCTCAGACCTTGCATGATGGTCAAACTATCCCAGTAGAGATGAGCGAACCGGGACAACCGAACCCGGTTTCGGTCTGAACATCGTGAAAAGTTCGGTTCGCAGCGAATCCGAACTTCACCGGGTTCGGCCGAACACGTTTTGACCGAACCCGGCTACATTTTGCCACCTGCCACATGTTAGATCTAAAATGGAGGATTTCAAAATATCACCTGACATCAGGCTACCCCATAATGCCTTGCAAACGGCTCTCCCAGCATAGGCGCGGGCTCAAGCCTGCAATAATAGTCTATGCACGGAGCTCAGCGGCCATTTTAGAGACAGGAGCTGGAGGGATAGCATCTCTGTGCAGTAAGGGAAAGCCAGGAATCCAGCAATCGAAGGGGCTCATCCACTACAGCGGGAGTCTACTCTCAACATCCAAATTGCAATACAAATTCTCCATTTGCCAAGCCAGTGTGTGAATAAGCTTTTATAAGGGGCTCATCCCCATTGCATGGGTTAACATCCAACTTGCAATCCAGCCAGGCAGCTGTAGTACTACAATGCCCAGCATTCCCTGAGTGCACAGTGGCTGATAGAAGTTCTCATTCATTGCCATTTGCCAAGCCAGTGTGTGAATAAGCTTTTATAAGGGGCTCATCCCCGTTGCCTGGGTTAACATCCAACTTGCAATCCAGGCAGCCTTTGTAGTACTACAACGCCCAGCATTCCCTGAGTGCACAGTGGCTGATAGAAATTCTCATTCATTGCCATTTGCCAAGCCAGTGTGTGAATAAGCTTTTATAAGGGGCTCATCCCCGTTGCATGGGTTAACAATCCAACTTGCAATCCAGGCAGGCAGCTGTAGTACTACAATGCCCAGCATTCCCTGAGTGCACCGTGGCTGATAGAAATTCTCATTCATTGCCATTTGCCAAGCCAGTGTGTGAATAAGCTTTTAGAAGGGGCTCATCCCCGTTGCATGGGTTAACATCCAACTTGCAATTCAGGCAGGCAGCTGTAGTACTACAATGCCCAGCATTCCCTGAGTGCACCGTGGCTGATAGAAATTCTCATTCATTGCCATTTGCCAAGCCAGTGTGTGAATAAGCTTTTATAAGGGGCTCATCCCCGTTGCATGGGTTAACATCCAACTTGCAATACAGGCAGGCAGCTGTAGTACTACAATGCCCAGCATTCCCTGAGTGCACAGTGGCTGATAGAAATTCTCATTCATTGCCATTTGCCAAGCCAGTGTGTGAATAACCTTTTATAAGGGGCTCATCTCCGTTGCATGGGTTAACATCCAACTTGCAATCCAGGCAGCATTTGTAGTACTACAACGCCCAGCATTCCCTGACTGACTGGCACCTTATGAGTCACTGATTTTCCGCCAGTCCGAATAACAATTTAAAAGGGCCTCATTTCTGTCTAAGGGTTTAATTCAACGTGCTAATTAAGTACAGCCGGTGCCTTTGGTGCTATTATACAAGTCACAGCATACACTGACTGCCACCTATTCACAGTCACTCATTTTCAGCCAGTCCAAATAATATTTTTTAAGGGCCTCATTCCTCTAGTAGGGGAAGGGGTTTTGATTCAACTTGCTGAACTCCAGCAGTGAAATGTCTGGTAAAAAAAAGGTTGTGAAAGGACGGGTTAGAGGAAAAAACACCCATGCCATGTCCTCTTCCAGTCCAAATGTTGGATCTGTTGGTGCCAGACCCAGTACCAGAATTTTTGGCACAAGACATGTGCCCAGTTCTACTAGTAGCAGCAGCCATGTGCCTGCTGGTAGTAGTAGCAGTATCAGCAAGCCAGACTTGTCCATCTCCTCCGGTGGGCGGGTTAGTTTAGACAATACGGCCATTGTGGACTGGTTGGCTGGCTCACGGTCATCTCAGCAGGAAGACTCTGACGATCTGGCTTCAAGCCAGGTTTCGTTGGATTCCAGATCCTCTACAGTTCCTTGGCACAGTGACAGTAGTAATATGAGTATTTCTAGCGTTTCCATTCCATCATCTATGTCTTCACTCCCCCTTCCTAGCGGGAAGCCATCTTTCCTGAGAGTCCTAAGAGACATCTCCTCGGGTGCGAAGGAAGATACTGAACAACATAGTGATGATGATTTGTTTTCCGCGAGTCAGCCAACGGAGTGTGTTGCGGCGGTGGAGGTGGAAGCGGTGTCCGAGACGCATAGCTGTGGTAGTGGGGGTGTTGGTGGTAGCCGTGGTGGCAAACGCAGTAATGAGGGGGGGCATGAAGCCCGCCATGATGTCACATCACATTCACAACACAGTGACAGAAGTGGCGGGGATGATGAGGAGGGCTATGATGATGTTGTTTTAGACAGGACGTGGGAACCAGGTGACGAGGTGATGACGGCGTCAGAGGAGGAGGGTAGTAGTGGCGGCACTGGCAGTGATAAACAGCCAAGCCGAGGTAGGGGCACAAGTAAATCTGCAAAACTGCAAAATTGTTGGTGTGCTCTCAGCCTAGGTGGCGAATACCTAGCCGACATTACTTCTCCAAAACAGCTCTCCCTGCCTTGCAAAAGCACGTGGAGGAAAAGGTGGGCCAGTCCTTGCAATTATCCGTGTGCAGCAGGGTACATGCCACCGTCGACACGTGGAGCAGCAACTATGGGCTGGTACAGTACATGTCTTTCACGGCCCACTGGGTCAATATTATGCAGTCCGATGCACCACCGCAGCAATGCCAGGCATTACCACCTCCACGCTTGTACCTTTCTGGTTCAACTCCGGACACCAGGCGCCTACCATCCTCCTCCTCCTCCTCCTTGCCCTCCATAATGGAGGTCTTCCCGTCCCCGACAGGACACAGCGTATCTTCCACTGCTCCTCCCTCCTCTTTTCATAGGTGCAAGGTGAAGCGCCACAACGCTGTCTTACACCTGCTGAGCCTGGGCGAGAAAAGCCACACAGGGCAGGAGCTGCTGCTGTGAATCAAGGACGAAATCGCACGCTGGCTGTCTCCTCTGAAACTCACACTGGGCAATGTTGTCTCTGATAACGGGAAGAACGTTGTGGCTGCACTGCGTCTAGGTCACCTGACACACGCTCCTTGCATGGCTCATGTGATCAATCTGGTCATAACACGCTTCTTAAAGTCATATGTTGGTTTTAAGGGTGTGCTGGCCATGCCCAGGAGGGTTTGCGTTCGCTTTAGACGTTCGTATGCATTTAAGCACGCCCTCCTGGACTTGCAGCATCAAAACAATCTCCCAGAACACAGCCTGATTTGCGACGTTCCAACACGCTGGAATTCCATCCTGCACATGTTGGACCGTCTGTACGAACAGCGGAAAGCCGTGAATGATTTCCTGATGCAGCAGACGGGCAGCGTTTGGAGCCAGTGTAATTTCGAGCTCAGGCACTGGCAGCTGGTTAGAGACGCATGTCGCGTTTTGAGGCCCTTTGAAGAGGCCACACCATTTGTGAGCCGTGACGCTAGCGGAATGAACGATGTTATGCCGCTGATATTCATTCTGGAGCAAACGCTGACAGCGATGATTCAGCAAAGGATGGAGGAAGGATCACATCTGGCTATGGATGTTGAGGAGGAGGAGGAGGTGGATGAGCATGAGGAAACGTGACCTGAAGAGGAGCTGGATTTGGAGATGGAATCACAGGAAGGGATAGGGGACGAGGCAGCCGCACAACATGACAGTGATGATGACGAGTCTGACGACGACCTTGATGATGTACAACCATGGCAGTATGGGGCGGAGATGGAACCAACCGGGCCCTCTGAAACGCTGGCCAGGATGGCGAGCTGTATGCTTCATTACTTGCGTGCTGACTGTCGCATTGTTAGCATGAAGCAAAGAGATGAGTACTTGATAGCCACACTTTTAGACCCTCGGTATAAAGCCAGAATGGGGGAGTTTTTTGCGCCTTCCGAGAGGGAGGCAAAATTGGCTTATTATCGAGAGAAGCTATGCAGCCAGCTTGTCACGGCTTTCAAACGGCAAACACCTGCTGCAAGCATGTCTGACCGGGGGGTCACTCTCCGCTCCCCACTGTCTCATCGTTCCACCGCCTCTGGCAGAGCTACCTCTGCAATAGGCGGCAGCAGCAGCAGCCAATTCAGTTTGGAAAATATGATGACAACATTTTTACATCCAATATCCCGATCTGACACACATCGTAGTCACCAAAGGGATGTTCACCATCACCAGCACCTAAACAACCAGGTTCACTCGTACCTGGACTGTGCCCTTTCTCCGTCAGAAATCCTGATCCCAGACCTCATGGACTTCTGGGTCAGCAGATTGGATCATTGGCAAGAACTGGCCCAGTTTGCCATGGGTGTACTGTCTAGTCCACCCTCCAGTGTACCGTCAGAGAGGGTATTCAACGCGGCAGGGGGCTTTGTCACCCCTAAGCGAACAAGATTGTCCGCCAACAGCTTGGAAAATCTCACGTTTCTGAAAATGAATCAAGCGTGGATCGGTGAGGATTTTAAAACCCCTGTGCCTGATGCCACTGATTAGATCTGACATTGCTGCTGCCGCTGCCGCCTGCTGCTGCCGCCTGCTACTACGGGATTCTGCCCTGTCCACTCTTTTTTTAATGTGCTGCTGTTGGTGCTGCTACTACTTCTACCACCAATCCACCCCCAGTGCCGTCTGCTACAAGCAGGCCTGCACTACCACAGGGCTTTGTCTGTGACTGTCCAGTCTGTTTTAATGTGCTGCTACTACTACTACTACCACCACCCGTGCTGTCCGTTGGCTACCTCTACTACCACCAATACACCTCCACTGCCGTCTGCTACAAGCAGGCCTGAGGCCAGCCCCACCACAGGCCTTTGTCTGTGACTGTCCAGTCTGTTTTAATGTGCTGCTACTACTACTACCACCCTTGCTGTCCGTTGGCTACCTCTACTACCACCAATACACCTCCACTGCCGTCTGCTACAAGCAGGCCTGCCCCACCACAGGGCTTTGTCCTGTGACTGTCCAGTTGGTTTTAATGTGCTGCTACTACTACTACCACCCTTTCTGTCCGTTGGCTACCTCTACTACCACCAATATACCTCCACTGCCGTCTGCTACAAGCAGGCCTGCCCCACCACAGGGCTTTGTCCTATGACTGTCCAGTCTGTTTTAATGTGCTGCTACTACTACTACCACCACCCTTGCTGTCCGTTGGCTACCTCTACTACCACCAATACACCTCCACTGCCGTCTGCTACAAGCAGGCCTGAGGCCAGCCCCACCACAGGGCTTTGTCTGTGACTGTCCAGTCTGTTTTAATGTGCTGCTACTACTACTACCACCCTTGCTGTCCGTTGGCTACCTTTACTACCACCAATACACCTCCACTGCCGTCTGCTACAAGCAGGCCTGCCCCACCACAGGGCTTTGTCCTGTGACTGTCCAGTCTGTTTTAATGTGCTGCTACTACTACTACCACCCTTGCTGTCCGTTGGCTACCTCTACTACCACCAATACACCTCCACTGCCGTCTGCTACAAGCAGGCCTGCCCCACCACAGGGCTTTGTCCTGTGACTGTCCAGTCGGTTTTAATGTGCTGCTACTACTACTACCACCACCATTGCTGTCCGTTGGCTATCCTCTACAACCACCAATACACCTCCACTGCCGTCTGCTACAAGCAGGCCTGCCCCACCACAGGGCTTTGTCCTGTGACTGTCCAGTCTGTTTTAATGTGCTGCTACTACTACTACCACCCTTGCTGTCCGTTGGCTACCTCTACTACCACCAATACACCTCCACTGCCGTCTGCTACAAGCAGGCCTGAGGCCAGCCCCACCACAGGGCTTTGTCCTGTGACTGTCCAGTCTGTTTTAATGTGCTGCTACTACTACTACCACCACCCTTGCTGTCCGTTGGCTACCTCTACTACCACCAATACACCTCCACTGCCGTCTGCTACAAGCAGGCCTGGAGGGCTTGTGAAAAGCCATTGCTTGTTGATTTTACATCCATGTATGGATGAACCCCGGCAGGCATCTGCCAATAAAAAGGGTAAATTTTTGGAGGGCTTGCACTCAAAAGCCCTTGCTTGTTGCTTTTACATCCATGTATGGATGAACCCCGGCAGGCATCTGGCAATAAAAAGGGTAAATTTTTGGAGGGCTTGCACTCAAAAGCCCTTGCTTGTTGCTTTTACATCCATGTATGGATGAACCCCGGCAGGCATCTGCCACCATAAAGAGTAAATTTTTTGAGGGCTTGTCAAAAGCCATTGCTTCTTCTTTTACCACCTTATATGTATGAACCCTGGCAGGCATCTGCCGCCAAAAATGGTTAATTTTTGTACCTTTTTTAACAATGCATTAAGCATACAACATGCACAAGTGCAGTGGTTTCTGTTAGTTATCACCGTGTCCCATCCGTTGTCCTATAGCCATACATGTTGGCGTAACTTTGACACTAACTTTGCCTCAAAGACAGCTCAAAAGTACTTGGATACACTCATGGGTGACCTAAGAGTGTTATACAGGGCTTCTAGGGCTTTTAAACAGTGTTATACACGATTTTTAGGGGCTTTCTTGAATTCCAGATTCGGTCAGAACTAGTTCGGTCCGAATCGAACTTTTTCATGAAATTCGGCGAACCAGCCGAACCGAACTTTTCATAAGTTCGCTCATCTCTATATCCCAGCATCTAACACATAAAGGGGTTGTCCCACAAAACACATGTACAACGACCACTGGGACCCCCAGTGATAACCAGAACGGGGAACCGAAAGTCCCCCGAACTACTCCATCAAAATGGAGCTCTTGTGCGCATTCGTGACCGGCGCTCCATTAACTTCCATGGAGCTGCTGGACACAGGCCGGACACAGGCCCCGGCTGTGCCTTTAAAATTAACAGAATGCCACTCAGGCATGCGCACAAGCACTCCATTCTCCAGTTCTCCTTATCGATGGGGGTCCTGTGGATAGGGGATACATGTGTTTTGTGGGATAACCGACTTAAGGGAGATAAATGAGCCAAAACCACACAAATCGCATTGGTCTTGCTTTTGACTCAGTCTTTTGAGCCAAACACAGAAGTAGGCACAAAAGATAGAAAAAATGCATCAGTCTTCACTTCAACTTCTGGCTTTGGCTCAATAAACGAATCCAAAAACTGCATAAAATTGCGTGTGTGATCCTGGTCTTAGGGTGGAATCGCACATGCCGTTTTTGGTGTTTTTTTTTTAATCAAACACAGGAGTGAATGTAAAAAAGAGGAGATGTAAAAATCTTTCCCAAATACTTTTCATTCTATTTGCCTCCACTTCTGGTTTTGGCTCTCAAAATTGCATCAAAAACTGCACAAAAACTGTATTTAACCCCTTAACGACCAGCGTATAGTGTTTTTACGTCGGTCGTTCAGGGTAGTTCTTCTGAAGTGTCGGCTTTTCACGTCGGCACTTCAGAAGAACTTTTCTGCCATCGTGCGGGGATCTCCTGAAGACCGGGCTGTTAGTAACAGCAGTGTTCTCGGATCATATTTAACCCCTCAGATGCGGCGCTCAATAGCAAGCGCCACAGTAGAGTGGTTTGGGAGGGAGGGGGCCGCATCAGAGCGGTTTTCGCGGGCATCACATAATCTGCCTCTGAAGCCAAGGCTTCAGAGTGATGATCGGAGACCAATAACAGTGGTCTACGTTCATGTGATCACTGTGAGTACCATTCAGAGTGATCACAAAATGTAAACAAAGTGTTTCTCCTCCCTGTCTCTCTGTCTCTCCTCACACTTGGGGGAAAAGTAGAGCCAAGATTCTGCGCTGAGTGTGAGTAAAAAGGAACTCCTGTTCCAATTTTATAGATATAACAAAAATAAAATGAACTAAATAGAGATAGTTCTATAGTATCGCCGCTGGCCGTGCGGGAATCCGGGTGCTGTCTGTTCTCGGACGCAACTAATGGTGAGCTGGAGGATTTCCTCCCCCCCTCTTCCCTATTTGTAATTTTTGTGTCTCCTCAGACTTGTTACTTTGTATGAGAAGAGACGGAGAGAGAATTTTACAGTGACCCCAAAGACAAAAAATTACTAAAAATCTAATATATGAACTTTATATAAACTTCAACTGTATACCTAGACTAGGGTTATCCTTAGGGTTAGTCTAGGGTTATTCTAGGTTCTATTCTAGAGTTAGTCTAGGGTTAGCCTAGGTTTAGTCTAGGGTTAGCCTAGGTTTAGTCTAGGGTTAGCCTAGGGTTTTTGTGTAGCGTACGTGTGTGACATCTGTGTATTTTTTGGTGCAAAAAAAAATCATTTAAAAAAAATATATGTAAAAAAAAGATTATAGTCTACGTGTTTGTTTGACATCAGTTTTTTGTGAAGCGTGCTTTTGTGACGTCCGTGTATTTTTGACTGTGAAAAAAAAAATGTAAAGAAAAAATAATAAATTTGTCTGCATGTGCGTCTGGTTACAGTCTTTGTTGTACGGGTGTGTAATTACAATGGCCCAAAGAAGGTTCACGGTGGAAGAGGCATACGCCATGTTAATTTCTGACTCTGATAAAAGCGATACAGAAACCTCGACTGAGGTAGAAATGTTGTCTACCAATGATAGCGACGACAGTGATACGCTTTCTGCAAATGCAAGTGTCGCTGCAGAGTCCACAAGCACAGGGCATCTCGCAGAAGTACCACAAAACATGGCCCACTCTATTCCCCCAGAATATATTGAGTGGGTACCCACAGAGTCATTTTCCCCTAATATCCCAGAATTTATTGCCACACCAGGAATAAATATTAATGTGGAAAATTTTACAGCCCTCGATTTTTTAAAAATATTCATTACAGATGAACTATTGGAGCTGGTTGTTAACCAAACCAATCTGTATGCTTGCCAATACTCTGCTGAAAAGTCAACGGCCTCCTATGCAAAGCAGTGGCACCCCAAAAATACTGGCGAAATTGTAAAAAATTTGGGGCTCATCCTCAACATGGGGTTAGTGAAAAAGCCCTCAATCCGGTCATATTGGGCAACAAGCCCTACACATGCCACACCTGTTTTTCCAGCCGTTATGACAAGAAGCAGATATGAAGTGCTAACGAGCTTCCTTCATTTTAACGAAAATCATCAGCCCCCCTCCCCCGTAGTGATCCAGGCCGTGACCACCTGTATAAAATAAGGCCCCAGATAAAAAAATTTGGAGGAGTCATTTATGCCGGTGTACAACCCTGGAAAAAACCTAGCGGTGGATGAATCGCTGATGAGTTACAAAGGTAGGCTCTCATTCCGCCAGTACATCCCCTCAAAGAGAGCAAAATATGGGGTTAAAATCTACAAGCTCTGTGAGACCGGTACAGGCCACACATCTGCCTTTAGAATTTATGAAGGCAAAGACCATGATATTAACCCCCCAGGATGTCCCAGTGAGCTAGAATGCAGTGGCAAAATAGTCTGGGACTTGATGCCGCCTCTGCTTGAATAAGGGTTATCAGTTATACACTGATAACGTCTTTACCAGCGTCCCCTTGTATAAGCACCTGCATGCCGCTGACACAGGGGCTTGCGGAACAATCCGCAAAAACAGAAGGGGTTCGCCACAGGAGCTGGTGAGAAAACGCCTGAGAAGGGGGGAATCAAGTGGTATTTGCAGTGGAAGCCTTCTTGCAATAAAATTTAATGACCGCAAGGATGTGTTCATGCTAAGTACTGTTCACACAGGCACAAAAGTAACAGTGAGGGAACGTGGTGCCATCTCTGATAAAGAGAAGCCAGTCTGCATCACAGACTATAATAAATTCATGGGTTCAGTGGATTTGTCTGACCAGGCTTTACAGCCATACCTGGTGCAAAGAAAATTCCAAAAGGGAGGGTTACTTTATGGATAATGTTTCACTGTAAAAATGCAGCAATACTGTATTTTCTGGAAAAACCTATTTTTTATTTCTTTCCACCTATTAAAAATACTCACTATACCCCTAGATAAATATTAGCAGGACATTTATACTTGTCAAAATGACCTGCAGTACCACGGCAAATATAGCATGGTTCCCTAAAATCAGCTCTGGTGTAAAAAGGCCTCCAAAAGCCAAAATGGACTCCTTCTATGATATGTCCTATAACGGGGCCATATAATAGATCAGATACACATATTTGGTATCGCCGTACACGGGAGAAATAACAGAATGTGGAAAGGTGTCACTTTTACCAGTATATCATGTGGTGTTTCGAAATGGCTTAAGAAAAGTGCCACTTTGTAAAAAAAAATGCAATTTACATTTTTTTGGCCCAAGTTTGGGCAAATTCTGTAAAAAGTGTGAAGGGTTAAAACAAAAATTGAACCGCTAGAAATAGAATTTGGGGTGTGTATTTTTTTGTATCATGGTTATTTTTGGTAAATTCTGACAGTCTACCACTCCAGTACTATGGCAAATGCAGCATGGTGCACTAAAATTAATTCTGGTGTGACAGGCCTCCAAAAGTCAAAATGGACTCCTTCTATGATATGCCCTATAACGGGTCCATATAATAGATTAGACACACATATTTGGTATCACCGTACACGGGAGAAATAGCAGAATGTGGTGGAAAGGTGTCACTTTTACCAATATGTCATATGGTGTTTCGAAATGGCTTAAAGAGGCTCTGTCATCACATTATAAGTGCCCTATCTCCTACAGAAGGAGATCGGCGCTATAATGTAGGTGACAGTAATGCTTTTTATTTAATAAAACGATATGTTTTCACCACTTTATTAGCGATTTTAGATTTATGCAAATGAGTTGCTTAATGCCCAAATGGGCGTGTTTTTACTTTAGACCAAGTGGGCGTTGTACAGAGGAGTGTATGACGCTGACCAATCAGCGTCCTGCACTCCTCTCCATTCATTTACTCAGCGCATAAGGATCCTGCTAGATCCTTATGTGCTGTTTTGTACTTACACATTAACAATACTGAAGTGTTTAGACAGTGAATAGACATTCCACGGAATGTCTATTCACAATCTCTGCACTTCGTTACTCTGTCTGTGGTAGTTATAGCAGAGGAAGCGTGATCTCGTTGTAACCCGTCACGTGAGATCACGCTTCCTCTGCTGTAACTACCACAGACAGAGTTTTAAACGGACAGGCAGTAATACACTGCAATACAAAAGTATTGCAGTGTATTACAATAGCGATCGGAGAATCGCATATTATAGTCCCCTAGTGGGACTAGTAAAAAAGTAAAAAAAAAGTTGAATAAAGTTAATTTAAAAAAAATTTTGAAAAAAAATGAAAAACCCAGCTTTTCCCCTTACGCAATGCTTTACTATTAAAAAAACAAAATAAAGTAAAAAAGTTACACATATTTGATATCGCCGCGTCTATAACGACCCCGACTATAAATGTATTACATTATTTAACCCGCACGGTGAACGCCGTAAAAAATGTAATAAAAAACTATGGAAAAATTGCTGTTTTCTGTGAATCCTGACTTTAAAAAAATTTGATAAAAAGTGATCAAAAAGTCGCATTTACTCAAAAATGGTACCAATAAAAACTACAAGTCTTCCCGCAAAAAAAAAGCCCTCACACAACCGCATCGGCGAAAAAATAAAAACGTTACGGCTTTTCAAATATGGAGACACAAAAACAAATAATTTTTTAAAAAAAGCGTTTTTACTGTGTAAAAGTAGTAAAACATACAAAAACGATACAAATTTGGTATCGTTGCAATCGTAACAACCCGCTGAATAAAGTTATTGTGTTATTTATATCCCACGGTAAACGCCATTGATTTAAGACGCGAAAAAGAGTGGTGAAATTTCAGGTTTTTTTCTATTCCCCCCCAAAAAAAAGTTTATAAAAGTTAATCAATAAATAATATGTCCCCCAAAATGGTGCTATTAAAAAATACAACTTGTCCCGAAAAAAACAAGACATTATACAGCTATGTCGACGCAAAAATAAAAAGGTTATAGCTCTTGGAATGCGACGATGGAAAAACGTAAAAAATGGCTTGGTCATTAACCCCTTAAGGACGCAGCCTAGTTTTGGCCTTAAGGCTCAGAGCCCATTTTTAAAACCTGACATATTTCATATTTCACTTTATGTGGTAATAACGTCGGAATGCTTAAACCTATCCAAGCGATTCTGAGATTGTTTTCTCGTGACACATTGGGCTTTATGTTCGTGGTAAAATTTGGTCGATATATTCAGTGTTTATTGGTGAAAAATTGCAAAATTTAGAGAAAATTTGGAAAAAATAGCATTTTTCAGAATTTAAATGCATCTGCTTGTAAAACAGACGGTTATACCACCCAAAATAGTTACTAGTTCACATTTTCCATATGTCTACTTTAGATTGGCATCGTTTTTTAACATTCTTTTATTTTTCTTGGACGTTGCAAGGCTTAGAACCTAAACAGCAATTTCTCATATTTTTAAGAAAATTTAAAAAGCCTTTTTTTTAAGGTACTTCTTCAGTTCTGAAGAGGCTTTGAGGGGCCTATGTATTAGAAACCCTCATAAAACACCCCCATTTTAAAAACGAGACCCCTCAAAGTATTCAAAACAGCATTTAGAAAGTTTTTTAACCCTTCAAGCAAAGTGGAGGTGAAATTTGCAAATTTCATTTTTCTTGCTGAATTTCAATTTTATTAAATTTTTTTTCTGTAACACAGAAGGTTTTACCAGAGAAACACTACTAAATATGTGTCCAGATTCTGCAGTTTTTAGAAATGTCCCACATGTGGCTCTAGTGCGCTCATGGACTAAAACACAAGCCCTAGAATCAAAGAAGCACCTAGTGCATTCTGAGGCCTCTTTTTTATTAGAATATATTTTAGGCAGCATGCCAGGTTTGAAGAGGTGTTGAGGTGCCAAAACAGTAGGAATCCCCGAATAGTGACCCCATTTTGGAAACTACACCCCTCAAGGAATTCATTTATGGTTGTTGTTACCATTTTGACCGCACAGTTTTTTCACAGCAACTATTTGAATTGGGCTGTGAAAAGAAAAAAATTAAATTTTTTCCAATAAGATGTCATTTGTGATCAAAATTTCTTATTTTCACAGGGAACAAAATACCCCATTTTGTTGCCCAATTTGTCCTTAGTGCGGAAATACCCAATTTGTGGTGATAAACTGCCGTTTGGGCCCATGGAAGGGTTCAGAATGAAAGGAGCGCTATGTGTTTGTTGGAGTCCAGATTTTGCTGGATTGGTTTTCGGGTGCCATGTTGCATTTGCAGAGCCCCAGAGGTATCAAAGCAATGGAAACCCACCAGAAGTGACCCCATTTTGGAAAATACACCCCTCAAGGAATTCAAATATGGTTGTTGTTACAATTTTGACCGCACAGTTTTTTCACAGCATCTATTTGAATTGAATTTTTTCCAATAAGATGTCATTTTTTATCTAAATTTCTTATTTTCACAGGGAACAAAATACCCCATTTTGTTGCCCAATTTCTCGTGACTGCAGCAATACCCCATTTGTGGCGATAAACTGCAGTTTGGGCCCATGGGAGGCCTCAGAAGTGAAGTAGCGCTATTTGTTCTTTGGAGTGCAGATTTTGCTGGTTTGGTTTTCGGGTGCCATGTCGCATTTGCAGAGCCCCAGAAGTATCAAAGCAATGGAAACCCACCAGAAGTGACCCCATTTTGGAAACTACACCCCTCAAGGAATTCATTTATGGGTAATGTGACCATTTAGACACCATAGTTTCTTCACAGAACTTATTTGAATTGGGCTGTGAATTTAAAAAAAAAATTTTTTTTCCAATAATATGTCGTTTTAGCTCAAAAATTCTTATTTTCACAAGAAATAAAATACCCCATTTTGTTGCCCAATTTGTCCTGAGTGCGGCAATACCCCGTTTGTGATGATAAACTGCCGTTTGGGCTCATGGGAGGGCTCAGAAGGAAAAGAGCGCTATTTGTTCTTTGGAGTCCAGATTTTGCTGGATTGGTTTTCGAGTGCCATGTCGCATTTGCAGAGCCCCAGAGGTATCAAAGCAATGGAAACCCACCAGAAGTGACCCCATTTTGGAAACTACACCCCTCAAGGAATTCATTTATGGGTGTTGTGACCATTTTGACCCCATAGTTTTTTCACAGAACTTATTTGAATTGGGCTGGGAATTAAAACAAAATTAATTTTTTCCAATAATATGTAGTTTTGGCTGAAAATTTCTTATTTTCACAAGAAATAAAATACCCCATTCTGTTGCGCAATTTGTCCTGAGTGCAGCAATACCCCATTTGTGGTGATAAACTGCCGTTTTGGCCCATGGGAGGGCTCAGAACGAAAGGACCACCATTTGGCCTACTGGGGATTTTCTGGTGCGAAGTCATGTGTGCAGAAGCCCCAGTATAGTTGAAACCCGCAAGAAGTGACCCCGTTTTAAAAACTACACCCTTAAGGCATTCATCTAGAGGTGTAGTGAGCATTTTGACCGGAGAGATACCCCCCATAAACTGTAATGTGGGTTCTCCCGGGTATGGCAATACCCTCAATGTGGCTGTAATCAGCTGCCTAGGCACGCAGCAGGGCTCAGAAGGGAAAGATAAGGGGGGATAAGCTGTGCGGAGTACATCAGGGTAAGTAGAATTGGGGTAAATTATAAATCAAGGGGTGTATGATACATTTTAAAACACTTTCATACAGAGCTGTGGTTTTTCGGGACACGCGTTACATTCATATATTGTGTCCTCCCTTATACCCCTCTTATAGCAGACTTTGCACGTCTTTTGACTTTTTCCCTTCTTGCCAGTTTGGGGAACTTCTCCTGGAAAGTGTTGCCCTGGTACGATGTGTGTGGCCCCGCTTCCAGAAGTACTGGGTGCCCCCCCCTTCCTGGTCCCTAAAGATTAGGTTCTTGATAACCACCTCTTGAAATTCCAGGAAAGTTCCCCTCTGGCCTGTACATCGACGTAGCACGTACACATTGTACAATGCCATCTGTATGATGTGCACGGCCAGCTTCTTATACCACACCGCATGGCGCTGTAGGGCTTCAGGACTTGATCTGACAAGTCCACCCGTCCCATGTACCTATTGTAGTCCAGGATGCAGTCTGGTTTAGGGGTCTCTGTACTGGTACCTCGTACAGGTACATGGGTACTGGTGTGACATCTCTCTTGTCCTTGTACTTGACACACAATATGTTGCTGCTAGAATGTGCCCTTCGCTCACCCCTTCTTGTTTGCCCTACAGAGTCTTAGGGAGGCCTCTCAGATTTCTTCTAGCAGTGCCGCATGCCACAGGACTGGAAGCGAGGCAGTTGAAGAGTGGGACGCCGGTATAAAAATTATCCAGGTAGAGGTGGTAACCCTGGTCCAGCAGTGGGTGCACCAAATCCCACACAATTTTTGCATTAACTCCCAGTAAGGGGGGGCATTCTGGGGGCTGAATACTGGTGTCCTTCCCTTCATATATCCTAAACCTGTAGGTATACCCTGATGCACTCTCGCACAGCTCATACATCTTCACGCCATAGCATGCCCTCTTACCCGGCAGGTACTCGCGGAATTGAACCCTCCCTTTAAAATCCACCAAGGACTCATCAATAGAAATACACTTCTCGGGGGTGTATGCTTGGGAAAACCGGGCACTGAAACGGTCTAATAGGGGTCTCCGTTTATACAAACGGTCAAAACTGGGGTCATCTCGGGGTGGGCACTGCTCATTATCAGTATAATATAAGAAGCGAAGTATTGGCTCATTTATTTATTTTTTTAGGTTCTAGTTCAGTTCTGAAGTATTCACAACAGCATTTAGAAAGTTTACTAAGCCTTTAGGTGTTTCACAGGAATTTAGAGCAAAGTAGAGGTGAAATTTACATATTTTTTTTTGTCAGAAAATCCTCTTTATACCATTTTTTTTATAACACAAAAGGTTTTACCAGAGAAACGCAACTTAATACGTATTGCCCAGATTCTGCAGTTTTGAGAAATATCCGACATGTGGCCCTACTGCTGTAATGGACTGAAGCATCGGCCTCAGAAGCAAAGGAGCACCTAGTGGATTTTGAGGCCTCCTTTTTATTAGGCACCATGTCCGGTTTGAAGAGGTCTTGTGGTGCCAAAACAGTGGAAAACCCCCAAAAGTGACCCCATTTTGAAAACTAGACCACTTGAGGAATCCATTGTAGTTTTCTTGGGGTTCATGTGACTTTTTGATCAGTTTTTATTCTATTTTTAGGTGGCGTGGTGACTAAAAAACAGAAATTCTACTATTGTTTTTTTAATCTATTTTTTTTTACAGCGTGCACCGTGCGCTATAAATGACATATTCACTTTATTCTGCGGGGCGATACTATTACGGCGATACCAGATGTTTATAGGTTTTTTTATGTCTTATGGCGTTTGCACAATAAAATACTTTTTGTAAAAAATCATTCACTTTTTGTGTCACCATATTCTAAGAGCCATAACGTTTTTATTTTTCCATCAATAAAGCCGTGCAAGGACTTATTTTTTGCGTAACGAACTGTAGTTTCGATCAGTACCTTTTTTCGGTACATGCGACTTTTTGATCTCTTTTTATTCCATTTTTTGGGAGGTGAAGTGACCAAACTATTGTTATTGTGGTACGGTTTATTATTATTTTCTTTTACGGCGTTCACCGTGCGGGATAAATAACGAAATAATTTTGTATTTCAGGCCGTTACGGACGCGGCGATACCAATTATGTATAGTTTATTTGTTTGTTTATATATTTTTATTAATAATAAAGGACTGATAAGGGAAAAGGGGGGATTTTTACTTTTATTACTTTTAAAACTTTTATTTTCTTATTTTTACACATCTTTTTTTAACTTTTTTTTAACTTTATTACTTTGTCCCACTAGGGGACTTGAGGGTAGGAGACCCTGATCTCTATTCTAATACACAGTGTATTAGAACTGTCAGCTACTCACTGACAGCAAGCATAGTGGGTCCTGACTTCGTCAGGACCCACTAGGCTTCCGTCTATGGCATAGCCGGACGCCATTGTTTGGTGTCCGGTTGCCATAGTCACCATCGCCGGCCGCTGTCGTGTAGCAGGCCGGCGATGGCAGTTTAACCCCTAAAAAGCTGCAATCTCTATAGAACGCGGCTTTTAAGGGGTTAATCAGCGGGGACACAGCGATCGGTCCCCGCTGTAGGAGCTGTGACATCTGCTGTACGAGATAGCAGCTGTCACAGCTCCTGTATGTGTCGGGAGGACGGCCGAAACGGCCGTTACTCCCGAGACGTACTATTAGGTCATGGAGCGCGAACGATACAGCTGCCATGACCTAATAGTACGTCCAGGAGCGGGAAGGGGTTAAGGTCCAAAATAGGCTGGTCATTAAGGGGTTAAAATAACAAAAGGTACTATACTCACTTTTTAAAATGTATACCGTGCTGTGCCCATGACACATGTTTCCAGCCTCTAGTCAGTTCTAGTTTACTTAACCACTTGAGCACCAGGAAAACATTTTTTTTTGCCTCTTTGCATTCCAGCGGTCTTGTTTTTTGCGGTGTAAGTTGTACTTTTTTTAAATTGGAAATTGGTACATATACATTAGCATTTAATTTATATAAATTTTTATTTCAGGAAAAATACAGAAAAAGCTATTCTACTACAGTTTGTCTTATTTTATTTGTATGTCATATACCAATCAAAACAGATGATGGTATACATTTATTGTATAGTTTGTTTACAGTCGTAATAATATCAAATATGTGTATATTATTTTATGTTTAGGGCATATATTTAATACATTTTATTTATTGTAAAAAAAAATGTGTTTGTGTGGGGTTTTTTTTACCGATTTTTTTTTTTAATGATAATTTTTTTTCTTTTTAATCCCAAAAGGGATTTTTTATTTAAATTGTTTTTTTGTTACTATACTGTACTGGCATATATGCCAGTATATTAGCCTGTGTACTTATAGTACACAAATAGTTTTGTATGCCTTAACAACAGATAATATGGTCAGTGGACCCTGGGCTCTTTGCCCATAAAAGTTTATACAAGGTACTCCCCCTAAGGGTATGTTCACACGCAATCGCAAAATACGCCTGAATTACGGAGCTGTTTTCAGGCGAAAACAGCTCCTGAATTTCAGACGTTTTTGCATGGACTCGCGTTTTACGCGGCGTCTTTTACGGACGTAATTGGAGCTGTTCTTCATTGGAGTCAATGAAAAATGGCTCCAGAAACGTCCCAAGAAGTGTCCTGCACTTCTTTGACGCAGGCGTAATTTTACGCGCCGTCTTTTGACAGCTACGTGTAAAATTACACCTCGTCTGAACAGAACATCATAAGACCCATTGCAAGCAATGGGCAGATGTTTGCAGACGTAATGGAGCCATCTTTTCAGGCGTAATTCAAGGCGTAAAACGCACGAATTACGTCTGAAAAGAGGTTGTGTGCACATACCCTTAGTCTCTTCTTTCGTATACCGCAATCAATGCTTATTACAGCGTGAATTTGTTAAACAGCAGAGATCAGAGAAGATCTGTGGCTTTGTGATACAGCTGTTGCCCCGCTCCTGATGATCGAGCGAGCACAGTAGCAGCGCCTGAGTGATCAGCATGAGCAATATGCTGGTCATGATGCAGCTACTGTCTGCCGCTCATGATGAACATGCTCATCATAAAATGTCAAGCGGTTAAGCGCCACAATGAAGTCTTGCCTCTTAATCATTTGACCCTGCAATCAAACTCAACTGACATCACCATTGCAGCCAGAGATTCGCTGCGGAAGTACAGAAGAAAAAGACGGTATGTCATAGCAGCGGTGAAGTAAACGAGAGTTGTCTAGGAAGCAGGAACAAACATGGCGTGATGGGCATTTTAAAAGGTAGATATAGTCCCTTTGGTTATTAAGGACACTGTTTTGATATACATCTGCCCTGTAGATGCCTATGGATACTGTACTGTGAACCTAGCTTAACGTTATCTAAACATCTGCCATTGACTGTAATTAAAAAAACAAATAAACCTCGTGGCATAGCAGAAAAGCGCAGTCGTGTATATGCCAACAGTGCACCATAGACGCCTAAGAAAGGTTGGGCACCTCTGCACTAAACACTCTGTATTTCAGCATATTATATAAGGTTGCAGCCTACTTTATATCGAAGGTTTGCATTACTTTACAAGTCCCTACACTAAGGGCATGGCCAGACGTGGCAGAGTTTTTCCGCTGCAAATGTTGGTGCAGATTTGGGGCATAAAAAATGCACCAACATTTGCATAAAAGTGACCAGAATCAAATGACATATGACTGAGCCAGCCATCTAAATAGAGAGGTAAGCTTCAAGGATTGCACTTGGGAGCTGCATAAAGATTACCAGCAGTGTCTCATCTAATGTATACTATCTACAAGTAAAAGCATATGTATTTATTTAGCAGAATGCCCTTTCTATCTCATTAAAAGCACTTCAGTTTGATATTTGTGTAACAATTGCAGAACCTTATCATATCAGAGCTGCTTATGCAGCATGATTGTGAAACTGACTGACCTGTAGAATTTTGTGCAGAATCATCCCCCACTCCACCCAGTTCTGTATCTATGCTGGCCTACAGTAGATTTTACCATAAAAAATGCTTGTGTTGCAGAAGAAACTATTTGATTTTGTATTCACATTATTTTTGTACTAATTGGGGATTATTAAATATAAAATAGCGTAATATACAATGCTTTATGGTACTGTCTAATAATGGAGTAAAGAGGTAAATGGAAAAGAAGGGGCAATGATAATGCTCATGGGAAAATCTAACTATATAAAAAACTAACTATAGTAGTAGTTTCTAAACAGTTTCTTTAATATATCGATTTGGTAACTTACACAGATATTCATCTTTATACACATATGCTAGAGAAAATATAAAACTTCAAACTTTTTGTAAATAGTTTAACAGTAGTTCTAAATGAATGATGCAAATTATGTAATAACAATGGGGCATATTTACTAATGCTGGTGCATGGCCGAGCAGAAAAAGGGCAATATTACTCCAAAATCTATTGTTGCCATACTGGTTGTCAACCAGGTTGCAGAAGCAGATATAACAAAAATTCAGCTGAACAGAATGTTTTTATAACTTCACAGAACAGGACAACGGAAGTATTTACAGTGAATTTTTCAATTTTTTCTAGGAGGGTATAATTTCATAATTTTATTTATTCTAATGTATGTTATAATCATATTACTTCAATACTTGTTGTCAAAAGAGTCACAGATAATGAGGTAGGATGATGAATCCTAACATGACAGACACTAACACGTACTCTACACCCTCCACACTCAAAATAGAATCTTGGAATGTGCCGAGTTTAAACACCACCATAAAAATCTAAAAAGGTTCTTATTTATTTGAAACATTTTGTCCAGATGTGGTGTTTTTACAGGAAACCCACTACAAAGATGTCGATAATTGTACCCTAAAAGCCCATTTGTTAGATTGCTGTATATCGGCTCCTTACACATCAAAAAGAAGAGGGGTTGCCATATTGTTTAAGGGGAATGCTCCAGTCACAATCCATGATACTTAGGCTGGGTTCACACGACCTATTTTCAGGCATAATGGAGGCGTTTTACGCCTCGAATTACGCCTGAAAACATGGCTCCAATACGTCGACAAACATCTGCCCATTCATTTCAATGGGTTTGCCGATGTACAGTGCCGACGACCTGTCATTTTACGTGTCGCTGTCAAAAGACGGCGGGTAAAATAACAGCCTCGTAAAGGAAGTGCAGGACACTTATTGGGACGTAATTGGAGCAGTTTTTCATTGATTCCAATGAAGAACAGCTCCAAATTACGTCCGTAAAAGACTCCCCGCAAAACGCCAGTACATGCAATTACGTCTGAAATTACGGATCTGTTTTCTCCTGAAAACAGCTCTGTAATTTCAGACGTAATTGCAGTTTTCGTGTGCACATACCCTTAGGGTATGTTCACACGCAAACTCAAAAACATCTGAAAATACAGAGCTGTTTTCGAGGGAAAACAGCTCCTGATTTTCAGACATTTTGTGAGCCACTCACGATTTTCGCTGCGTTTTTCGCAGCTTTTTTTACAGCCGTTTTTGGAGCTGTTTTCTATAGAGTCTATGAAAAACGGCACCAAAAACGTCCCAAGAAGTAACGTGCACTTCTTTTTCAAAACGGCCGCGTAAAAAATGGCCCGTCAGAACAGAACGCTGTTTTTCCCATTGAAATCAATGGGCAGATGTTTGGAGGCATTCTGCTTTTATGGCCCGAAAAACGGCCGAAAATAGGCCGTGTGAACATACCCTCATACTGATGCTGAGATTCCTTCTGATAGACGCTACGATAGCTCGTGTTACATACTCTCTGTTGAATGTTTAGGCCCCCAACACCCCACATGTGGAGTTTTTCTCCTCTCAACTTTCTTTCCTCCTTTCTAGAGATCTCCACATTTGAATAATTGCGGAAGATTTTAATACTGTACAGGACCCATTTTCGATTGATCTGGTACATCTTCCCTGATGACACAGTGAAGCACTGCTCTTAACACCCTGATTTGTAATTTATCGGTCTGTGACGCTAGGAGATTGTTGCACACCACTGAAAGAAACTACTAATTTTATTCTGCAGTACATGACTCTTTCTCAAGAATAGACACTATTTTGACACCCTCCCCTCTTTTCACCTATTTCCCAGACTCCACTATTTTACATATTATTATCTCAGATTATGGGGCGGCCAGTCACTGTCATGATCAATGCCCTTCCAATGCAGTCTCTTAGCAAAATTTGGAAATTCCAAACATAGCTAACAACTTCTTTGTACCTCAGATCCTATTTGCAAACTAATTGGGCCAACTATATTGATGATAATATTACGCATGTGAATGACATAGCTCTACTGTATTATGGTCAGCCTCTAAGCCTGCTATAAGAGCACATATAATATATAGTTACATTGCCCTTCAATCTAGGTAACACAGAGAATCCTTAAAAAAATTAAACACAGACCTTTTGCAAGCCCAGCTAGCACATATTGACCAACCCACTGATGATAATAAAAAACATCTCATGGAGGCCAAATCCATTCCCCAAATGTGTCTCCAATACCAATCTCGGTTGCAATTGTCACTCATTCAAATTAAATACTATCGTTGGGGCAATAAGGTTGGTTAGGTTTTAGACACAATGACACAACCATTTAAACGGAGACATACAGTCCACAGAGTCCATGACCCTGTTACTAATGATTTTGTGTCCACAACGGATGGGATTGCCAATGTTTTTTATACCTACGGATGTAGCCAACTTTAACTTGACTCTGATAACGTGCTGCAGCGTGATATCACACAACAAAAGCCATTGAAAAGTAATTGAAAAAGTCAAGATAAGGGATCTAGGCATTGTTTATTTAATGTGTTATAAGTCAAAGTTTAAGACGGCTACATCTGTACTTTGAGTACTTATACAAAGCGTCCACGTCTGATTTAGGTAAAATAAAATCTTTCTTGAGCTCTCTGTAACTCCTTTCTCTTACAGATGAACATCATACCATTTTTAAAGCAAAGGTCTTTGATAGAAGCTATATCCTACTCCCATAATAATTAAACACTGGGACCTGATGGTCTCCCTAAGGAATATGGCTCCATATTGTTAACAGAATTAACTCTTTATGTCACTCGATTGTATAATGATATCTACAAGTCAAATGTTTGCCCGGACCGTTTCACTGAGGCCTGCACATTTTTAATCCCTAAACCCCACAAGGACCCAACCCTCCCACACAGGGGCGTAACTAGGAAAGACTGGGCCCCATAGCAAACTTTTGACTGGGGCCCCCCCTCCCCTGGGTGTCACACAACCCCCCCCCCCTTGTAGATAGTGCCTTTTTTACAGCCCCCCTATAGATAACGCCATACAGCCCCCCCTCTGTAGATAGCGCCATACATCCCCCTGTAGAGAACGCCATACAGCCCCCCTGCAGAGAACGCCATACAGCCCCCCCTGTAGAGAACGCCATACAGCCCCCCCTGTAGAGAACGCCATACAGCCCCCCCTGTAGAGAACGCCATACAGCCCCCCCCTGTAGGGAACGCCATACAGCTCCCCCCTTGTAGGGAACGCCATACAGCGCACCCCTGTAGGGAACACCATACAGCTCCCCCCCTGTAGGGAACGCCATACAACCACCCCCCCTGTAGGGAACGCCATACAGCCCCCCCCTGTAGGGAACGCCATACAGCCCCCCCCTGTAGAGAACGCCATACAGCCCCCCCTGTAGGGAACACTATACAGCTCCCCCCTGTAGGGAACGCCATACAACCACCCCCCCCTGTAGGGAACGCCATACAGCCCCCCCTGTAGGGAACGCCATACAGCGCCCCCCTGTAGGGAACGCCATACAGCGCCCCCCCCCCCAAATGCGACCTATAGTGTGTCCTACAAAATACATGTATCCCCTCTCCACAGGATCTCCACAGGATAGGGGATACATGAGTGATCGCTGGCAGCGATAGGGAGAACGGGGGACTGAAAGTCCCCTGAACTTCTCCATGACAAACCTCTGACTTCCGGCGTCTGTGCAGCTCAATAAAAATGAAAGGAGCGCTGGTCACGCATGCGCAGAAGCACGACCGGCGCTCCATTCATTTCTACGGAGCTGCCGACACAGACCCCGGAAGTCCGAGGTTTGTGATGGAGAACTTCAGGGGACTTTCAGTCCCCCGTTCTCCCTATCAATGCCAGCGATCACACATGTATCCCCTGTCCTGTGGAGATCCTGTGGAGAGGGGATACATGTCTTTTGCTCTATTTTGCGCTTTCAGGAGCAGACACCGTTTAGCCATTTTTAGCACGTGTTAGTTAAATGGCTATAACTTTTTTATTTGTTGGGCTAACGACGTAATTTTTGCGACGGTTTTTCCGTAGACAATGCAGGTTTCATTTTTTATCGTTTTTATACACACCTTTTTTGCTATTTTAGAATTTTTATTCATAAAGTTTGAAAATAATAGTAAAAAAATAAGCTTTTTTTACGTTTCAGCTATTTTTTTTTGGTAATAACATAGTTTTACCCTAAAATAGACCTTTTACTTGTGATCGTCATTGTCTACCGTAAATGTTAATATATTACATGTCTATATTAGGGTAATTGGGTCAGCGCTAGCGTTACAACAATGATTGGCGGGGGGGGGGGAAACTGTTTTTTTGGGGGTGGGTATTTTATGTGTATTTATTATTTAATTTTTTTTGCACTTTACTTTATTATTTTTTTATTACTATGCTCAGTCCCCCAAAGGTCAAAAAAGACCTTTGAGGAACTTTATATATATTTTTTCTTTCTTTTACACCATGTTTTTCCCCTGTAACTGGAGCTGCACTGCACGATTGTCACTGATAGGGCTGTGCTGGGTCTAGTAAGACCCAGCAGCAGCCTGCCACTAACGGCACCCGGCGATCATGTGACCAGTCACATGATCACCGGGAGGAATAGAGACAGCGGCGCTGCTGCTGTCTCTATTCCTGTACACAGCGCGCATTCAGCGCTGTGTACAAGTGATCAGAGAAGACAGAAGCAGCGAAAGCTGCTTCTATCCTCTCCTCAGGATCCCCGGCAGTCACTGAAAGCCGGAGACCCGACATTCAGCTGCCCGATCACGTGGGCAGCAAGTTAAAACCCGAGCCGTAGAAAGTCTATGGCTCGGGTTTTAAGGACCCTGACCGCTGGCCGTAAAAATACAGCCAGCGGTCGGGAACCAGTTAATGGCAGAGCGGGGAGATACCTCCCTGCTCTGCCGTAGTGTTCAGTGGCGTCCCGCTGTAGCAGCCATAGCGGCTGCTAGCGGAGCCTCCGGCCATGGTGGGGGCCCGTGCCGGCGGGCGACACGGGCCCCCTCATGCCGCGGGCCCAGTAGCAGCCGCTACTGCTGCTACGGCGGTAGTTACGCCACCGCTCCCACAATCTTATCAGCCCATTGCAATTTTGAACCATGATTCTAAACTTCTGACCAATGTCCTCTCTTTCAGGTTGCAGCGATAATTGCTGTATATTTTATTTAGTGCGCAAAGAGGTTTTCTCAAAAATAGACATTAAGTCAGAAATATGGTGGTGGCGGCCACGGTAAAAGCTTTGGACAAATCATACCGACCTTCAATGCTCTTAAGCCTGGATGCTGAAAAAGTATTTGACAAGATGTCATGAGCCTTCTTGAAAGCAGCTCTCACCTTTCATGGTTTTGGTTTCACCTTTTTAACTTTGTTCAGCTCACCCATGTTCAAGCAAACACCTCTCTTACGATAAACGGCGAAAACTCGCCTCCTGCTGATACTTTTACAGCAACAAGACAGGGTTTGCCCACTTTCACCTATATTATTTATTATTTCTAGAGATTCCTGGCTTCAACACCTAATGACTATCTCAATTTTTTCAAGAATAGATATAGGTAAATAAATGTTTAAAGGCTATGTAAACCTTTGAAAGGCATTTTTTTTAAATAAAAAGGTCAGTTAGTGTGATTAGTGCAACTTTATAAATACTTTTTATTAAAAAAAAAAAAAATACTTTTTGAGATACAGCTGCTCTGTATTCTCTATACAGAGCAGTTGTATCTTTTGCTAAATTCTGCTCCCATCTGGTCCGTTGGACTGAATGGTTCAGTGACAGCGTGTCCTGCGTGTCTCTGACATGCAGGATCCAACTGTTATCCATCACATCTAAGTTCATAACTTAGATGTGATAGATTACAAGTGGATCCTGTGTGTCAGAGACATGCAGGACCCGCTGACACTGAACCCGTCAGGTCCGCTGGCCTGACGGATTCAGGTAACCTATTTAGTATTTCTGAAATCATAACGACTCAAACAATAAAATTAACAGACTATTTTCTACTACACTGTGAACGGCGCTTATACATTTAAAAAAAAAACCATGGCAGAATTGTTGAACCCCAAAAAATGAATACAAGCTAATAAATAATTTCTATCTAACCTAAAACGATGTGAAAGAAAACCATAAAATTTTCAGAGATGGAAAAATAAAAAAAAGTTATGGCTCTCGAAATGTTGCATGCACAAAACTATTTATTTTCAATAAAAAGTGCTTTTGCAAAAGTGTGGCAACCTATATAGAAAATCACTCACTGTGTACGCAGAGCTACTTCCTGTACAGGTCTTCTTGAGAGTCATGATAACCACAGCCCGAGAACCTTAGTGCTTTAGCTAGGGCCAGGTAAGTATTACTTTAAAGGTGGGTTTAGCGCCTCCACTCTAGGCAAAAGCTGGATTTTCAGATTTTGCCTGGTAGGTTTTCCCATTATACTCATTTATGACATATTAACAGCATATTTCAGACCACTAAGGCCTACACCAGGCATGTGGCTGCATATACAACCCCACACGGTCTCTGTATCTAGACAAGAGCGTTCTGTTGTCACGTGTTTCTTAGGCCTTGTGGCCGTATGATGATGTCATCACATTTGTAACGGAAGACGTAGCAGCCCGATACAGGGAGATGGCCAGCACTGCAGCTCATGACACCCAGTAAGTTTGGGATTTTTGGCAGGTGCCTTTTGATTGGCTTATCTTCCATATATTACTGCACTCGTTAGGAGATGACGTCAGACCGAGATGAAGACTGTGCCGAAACGTGCGTTGGGGTTGGCGCCATCAGGTTGTGTCATGGTTGTGTCATACAAATGGATATGTATTGAGGCATGTTATATTACATGCTGCACCATTTTGTACATGTGTTGTACTTATCTTAGCACTGTTACTGTTTACATCTTGCCTCTTACCCATGTCCTCACTTATCCTGCAACTTTGTTAAAGACTATTCACAGCATATATGATACATTTCTCTAAGTATTTATATAATATTTAGCACAATGCACTTTACATATTAGATGTATCCATATTGCCCTGGACGTATGTTTATCCTGTATGTTTCACTATGGTGCTGTCGCTATAACCAATGTGTGACCTTTCTTATTCATTTGCTTAGTACATTTAAATAATGTTTTTTGATACTTTCTCTAGAACATTGGTGCATTGTTCCATTACTTTGTAGGTGTACACTTTTTGCCTTGTGGGATACACCCCTTTATCAGTCTTTATGCAGTAGCATGCTCTATACAATAACTGGTGTTAAATATAACATTGTTGCATGCTCTTTGTTATCTATAAGATAGTACCTACACCAAACATGAGTACGGGGGTAGCCTGTCCTTAAAGAACAGGTGGTCCTCACTAATCATTTATTATATTGCAGAGTGAGCGCAAATGCGTGGCCAACACACAAGCTCTTAGGATTCATGAGGATTTTAGCTCTTGGAATTACTATGATGAGAATTTTACTGCTTGCCCAACTATATAGTTGTAAAATGCCTTCAAGGAATAATGTATACAATTCAAGTAATTTATTCCCTTAATACTTTGAACCATTTGAAAGCAATGTGCCTGTATTTGGGTCAAATAAGTCCAAGATAGCTTCTAATAACAGTTTATTTGGCAGTGAAAAATACATTACTTTAATCTACATTACGTAGAATTGATTGAAAAAATAGATACATTATGTATAAATATATATATATATATATATATATATATATATATATATATATATGTATATATATATATATATATATATATGTATATACATACACACGCACACACACACACACACACACACACATATTCTACACACACACACACATACATATATATATATATATATATATAAATATATACAGTATATATATATATATATAAATGTATATGTGTGTTTATATATATATATATATATATATATATATATATATCCACTATATGGACAAAAGTTTTGGGACACATAGATATTACACCTACAGGAGTTTTTATGTCATCCCATTCTAAATCCATAGGCATTAATATGGAGATGCCCCCTCCCCCCCCCCCACACCATTTCCAGCTTCCACTGTACTGGGAAGGCTTTGACCAATATTTTGGACTGTGTCTGTGGGAATTTTTGCCAATTCATCCAGGAGAACATTTGTGAGGTCAGAAACTGATGTTGGACGAGAGGGCCTGGGTCGCAATCTCCATTCTAGTTCAACCCAAAGGTGTTCAATAGGATTAAAATCCGGGCTCTGTGTGTGCCAGTCAAGCTCTTTCACATCAAACTCACCCAATCATAACTTTAGGACCCTTAGTTTGCGCACTAGGGCATAGTCATGCTGGAACAGAAAAAGGACCTTCCCCAAACTGTTCCCACAAAGTTGGAAGCGTACAATTGTCCAAACTGTCTTGGAATGCTGAAGCATTAAAATTTCCCTTCACCACAACTAAGGGACCTAGGCCAACTCCTGAAAAACAACCCCATAGCATTATCCCTCCTGCAAACCTTACAGTTGGCTCAGTTGTAGACAGGCAGGTAACGTTCTCCTGGCATACGCCAAACCGAGACTTGCCCATCAGACTGCCAGATAGAGAAGCGTGGATAATCTTTTCACAGAACAAGTTTCCACTGCTCCAGAGTCCAGTGGCGACATGTTTTACACCACTATATTCGATGCTTGGCATTGTGCTTGGTAATGTAAGTCTTGCATGCAGTTAATCGGGCATGGAAACCCTTGCCATGAAGCTCACAGTGCACAGGTTTTGTGCACATGTTAAAGCCAGAGGAGGTTTGGAACTTTGCCGGTATTGAGTCAGAAGAGCATTAGCGGCTTTTATGCATTATGTGTCTCAGCACTCGGCTACCCCACTCTGTAACTTTACGTGGTCTGCCACTTCATGGCTGAGCTGCTGTGCTTTCTAAATATTTGCACTTTGCAATAATATCACTCACAGTTTATCATGGAATATCTAGGAGGAAAGAAATTTTGCGAACTGACTTATTGCAATGGTGTTACTATTACAGCACCACACTCAAATTCAGTGAGCTCGAACAACCCCATTCTTTCACAAATGTTTGAAGGCAGACTGCATGACTAGGTGGTTGATTTTATACACCACTGGCAGTGGGACGGAAGGAAACACCTGAATTCAATGATTAAGAGGTGTGTCCCAATACTTTTGTCAGTCAAGTGTATAAATATATATATATATATATATATATATATATCTACGGACAGAGTAACCCCTTTGCGCACCTTGGCGTACATGCATGTCCAGGTGAGCAGTATCTTTGCGCACCTGGGCGTGCAGTTATGTCCGCGCATTAACAGTTAACCGCCGCGTGGCGCTACACCGCAGCAGTAGTTAACTGTGCAGGGTGTCTGCCCTGCTCTCCCCTTTGCCGATCAGCGGCCCATCGCCGCTGAATTTGGCAATTAAACCCTCAGATGCGGCGGTCGATTGCGATCGCCGCATTCAGGGCCGGCCCTAGGATAAATGGCGCCCCGTGCGAAATGATCTTTCGGCGCCCCACCCCAAAAAATGCCCCATAAAACAATTATAATGCCCCTTTAGTGCCCCCATACAGTATAATAATAATAATATTTCATAATATAATATATTACAACCCCTTCAAGGACACAGTATTTTGTCCTCTAATTGTGCCCACAGTATTCTGCCATCTGTAGTACCCCTACACAGTATAATGTCCGCTTAGTGGCCCCCACACAGTATAGTGCCCCCTGTAGATTTTGACATCCAGCCTCCCTGTAGACAGTGCCATAATTCCCCACCTCCTTTTTGTAGATCGCGCACAACAGCCCCGCACTTCCCCCTTGTAGACAGTGCCATACAGTCCCCCACCTCCCCCTAGTAGACAGTGCCATACAGTCCCCCACCTCCCCCTTGTAGATCGTGCCATAAACCCCGCACCTCCCCCTTGTAGACAGTGCCCCCAAACAAAAACAAACATTTTACTCACCTAGGCCCGTTCCCATGACGAACTGAGCTGCTCCATGACGGGAGCTTGTAGCCTAGTACAGAGTTTCCCAACCTTTTCGGACTCGAGGCAGCACTGGAAAAACAAAATTTCCTCAGGGCCCTCCTACCAAAAATTGTTTTGAGAAAGACTGAAAACGGCTAAGAACAAGCACTCCACTAGTAGGGCATGTTCACACACGTTTTTTGCAAGGCAAAAAAAATCTGCCTCAAAATTTCTACAGCAACTGACAGCGTTGTGTGACCTTTTTTTTGTGTTTTTTCTTAAGCTGTTGAAGCGAATGCAAAAGACGCCGGAAAAAAAAGCTCCAAACAGGCGCCGCAGGTATTTTCTGCCTCCTATTAATTTTAATTGGAGGTCAGAGGTGGAAACCACTTGAAGACCATCAGCCACCCACTCACAGTAAAATGACCATCAGCCCACCACTCACAGTAAAATTACCATCAGCCCCCCACTCACAGATTCCCCTTGTAGGTAGCGCCACACAGCCCCTTGTAGGTAGCGCCACACAGCCCCTTGTGGGTAGCACCACACAGCCCCTTGTAGGTAACGCCACACAGCCCCTTGTGGGTATCGCCACAGAGCCCCCTTGTGGGTAGCACCACATAGCCCCTTGTAGGTAGCACCACACAGCCCCCTTGTGGGTAGCGCCAGACAGCCCCCTTGTAGGTAGCGCCAGACAGCCCCCTTGTAGGTAGCGCCAGACAGCCCCCTTGTAGATAGTGCCACACAACCCCCTTGTGGGTAGCGCCAAACAGCCTCCTTGTAGGTAGCGCCAGACAGCCCCCTTGTAGGTAGCGCCACACAGCCCCCTTGTAGATAGTGCTACTCAGCCCCCTTGTAGGTAGCGCCACACAGCCCCCTTGTACATAGCGCCACACAGCCCCCTTGTAGATAGCGCCACACAGCTCCCTTGTAGATAGCGACACACAGCCCCCTTGTAGATAGCGCCACACAGCCCCCTTGTAGATAGCTCCACACAGCCCCCTGTAGAGTGTGCCACACAGCCCCCTGTAGGGAGGGCCACACAGCCCCCTGTAGGGAGTGCCCCACAGCCCCCTGTAGGGAGTGCCGCACAGCCCCCTGTAGGGAGTGCCGCACAGCCCCCTGTAGGGAGAGCCGCACAGCCCCCTGTAGGGAGTGCCGCACAGCCCCCTGGTAGGAAGTGTCGCAAAGACCCCTGGTAGGGAGTGCCACACACCCACAGCCCCCTGGTTGGTATTGCCCACAGCCCCCTGGTTGGTAGTGCCCCACAGCCCCCTGGTTGTTAGTGCCCCACAGCCCCCTGGTTGGTAGTGCCCCACAGCCCACTGGTTGGTAGTGCCACACAGCCCACAGCCCCCTGGTTGGTAGAGCCACAGAGCCCACAGCCCCCTGGTAGGTAGTGCCACACAGCCCCCTGGTTGGTAGTGCCACACAGCCCACAGCCCCCTGGTTGGTAGTGCCACACAGCCCACAGCCCCCTGGTTGGTAGTGCCACACAGCCCACAGCCCCCTGGTAGGTAGTGCCACACTGCCCACAGCCCCCTTGTAGGTAATGCAAGGACTACGAAATGACCCTGATAGCTGGTGGGCAATAGACATTCAAAAAAGGACAACTGTGCAGGAGCACACAAAATACCCAGCTTTCCCAGCTATCAAATAAATGTGTGGAAATAAACTAAGATATAACTTTTATTTAGTCTGAGTAAAGGATTAATCCTTTTAGCTAGATTAAATAAAAGTTATATCTTTGTTTATTTCCACACTTTTTTTTCATACCCGGGAAAGCTGGGTATTTTGCTTGCTCCTGCACAGTTGTCCTTGTAGGTAGCGCGACACAGCCCACAGCCCCCCTGTAGATAGCAACCCCCCCCCCTTCCAGTAAAGATAGCGCCACTGTAGCTCTCTGAAGGAGCGGAATCCCCGTGTGGCCGGGGATTCCACTCCTGGAGCGCTGCTTGATGCCTCTGTCCATATATGGACAGTGACATCAGGAAAAACTCCTAAGGCGGAATCCCCGTCCACAGCGTTGCAGACGCTATGACCGTCGATTTTACTCCAGGAGAAGCTCCTGTCGTCTGTGTTCATGACGTCATTGGCTTCTCCTGGAGTGGAATCCCCGGTCATAGAGTCTGCAATGCTGTGACCGGGGATTCCGATTCAGGAGTTTCCCCTGATGTCACTGTCCATATATGGACAGAAACATCAAGCAGCGCTCCAGGAGCGGAATCCCCGGCCACACGGGGATTCCGCTCCTTCAGCGAGCTACAGTGGCGCTAGTAGACAGCAGAGCAGGGAGATATCTCCCTGCTCTGCTATAGTGCCGTCGCCACCGCTATAGCAGCCGCAGCAGCTATCCGCTATGGCTGCTACAGCGGTAGCGACGGCCACTAAGTGAAGAAAGGTGACTGCAGTTATTGTGTGTATCCCCGCTGGTAGTTGCAACGGCGCGGGGATACACACACCCGCTGGCGCCCCTCTTGCCATGTGGCGGCTGGCGCCCTGTGCGACTGCACTGGTCGAACATAGCTAAGGCCGGCCATGGCCGCATTTAAGGGGTTTAGAGCAGATCGTCAGCCCCCACATGCAATTTCGGTGGCTGCCGATAATTGTCATGGCAACTGGGGTCAGTCGATGATCATGCCGGAGGCTGGTCCTCAAAGGCTTCCTGTCAGAGTGACTGTCACGTCACAATGACAGTTAGAACACATTACACTACGTAGGTAGTGTAATGTATTGTAGCAGCGATCAGCGCTGCAAGTCTTCAAGTCCCCTAGTGGGGAAAAAAAAAAAAGGACATAAACAAGAACTGCTTTTTTTCCTATAATAAGTCTTTTATTATAGGAAAAAAATGAAAACCTTAAAAAAAAGTACACATATTTGGTATCACCGCATTCGTAACGACCCAAACTATAAAATTATAATATAAATTTTCCCGCACAGTGAACATCGCAAAAAAACGAAGTAAAAGACAATGCCAGAATCACCATTTTTTTGGTCACCACCCCTCATAAAATATAGAATAAAAAGTAATCAAAAAGTCACATGTGCCCCAAAATAGTACCAATAAAACCCACAACCTGTCCTGCAAAAAACAAGCCAGCTTTTTTGACTAAAAAATAAAAAAGTTATGGCTCTCAGAATATGGTGACACAAAAAATTTATTATTTTAGAAAAAAAAGTGATTTTATTGTGCAAACGCTGCAAAACATAAAAAAAACTATATACATATGGTATCGCTATAATCGTATCGACCCCCAGAATAAAGTAACATTTTAATTTATAGCCCAGGATGAACTCCGTACAAAAAAGAATAAAAAACATTGTCAGAATTGATGGTTTTTGGTCACCTTGCTTGCCAAAAAATGGAATAAAAAGTAATCAAAAAATCGCATGTACCCCAGAATGGTACCAATAAAAACTACAGATTATCCCACAACAGATAAGCCCTCACACAGCTCCGTTGGAGAAAAAAATTAAAAGTTCTGGCTCTCAGTATATGGCGATGCAAAATGTGCAGTGTCGCAAAAGCAGATAAGATTTGGCACCATTTATCAGTGCGACACTGGCCACATATCTTTGAATTATTATTTATTTAACCTATTATTATACCTTCTTTTTGTACCCTGATGCACTCCGCGCAGCCTAACATATACCCTGATGTACTCCGCACAGATTACATATGCCCCCACATTATAAAATTAAAAACCAGCAAAACCCCAAACAGAACTACTACCAAGCACAATCTGCACTCCAAAAGCCAAATGACACTCCCTTTCTTCTGAGCCCTATAGTGTGCCCAAACAGCAGTTTACGTTCACATATATGGCATCACCATACCCAGGAGAAGCCGCTTAACATTTTATGAGGTATTTGTCTTCAGTGGCACAGGAGCCTATAAAAATTACAATATACTGCAACACGTTAGTATTGCGGCCTAATTCTAATAAATTCTGCAAAACACCTTTGGGTCTAAATGCTCACTATACCCCTAGATAGATTAGTGGTGTAGTTTCCGAAAGGGGGTCACTTTTGGGTGGTTTCCACTGTTTCGGTCTCTCATGGGCTTTGCAAATGCGACATGACACGAAAACTATTTCAGCTAAATTTGAGCTTAAAAGCCAAATAGTGCTCCTTCCCTCCTAAACCCTGCTGTGGGTCCAAACAGCAGTTTATTACCACATATGGAATATTGTGTTAATCGGGAGAAATTGTTTCACAAATGCTGGCGTGCTTTTTCTCCTTTATTCCTTGTAAAAATTAAAAATGTCTACATTTTTTCAGAAAAAAAAGTAGGTTTTCATGTTCACAAACTAATTCCAATGAATTCAGCAAAAAAAAACAAAAAACTGTGGGGTCAAAATGGTAACTATACCCCTAGAAAAATTCCTTGAGGGGTGTAGTTTCCAAAATGGTGTCAACGTTTGGTGGGTTTCCACTGTTTTCGTCCCTCCAGTGCATTGCAAATGCGACATGGTGTTGAAAACCATTCCAGAAAAATCAGTGCTCCAAAATCCAAATGACGCTCCTTCTATTCTAAGCCCTGCTGTGGGTCCAAATAGCAGTTTATTACCACATATGGGGTATTGCCGTAATCGCTAGAAATTGCTTTACAAATCTTGGGTTGTTTTTTCTCCTTTATTCCTAGTAAGAATTTAAAATGTCTATGTTTTTTCAGAAAAAAAAAGTTAATTTTCATCTTCACAAACTATTTCCAATGAATTCAGCAAAAACACAGTGGGGTCAAAATGCTAACTATACCCTAGATAAATTCCTTAGGAGTGTAGTTTCCAAAATGGGGTCACTTTTGGGGGGTTTCCACTGTTTTGGCACCACAACCCTCTTCAAACCTGGTGCCTAAAAGATATTCTAAAAAAAAGGAGGCCCCAAAATCCTCTAGGTGCTACTTTGCTTCTGAGGCCTGTGTATCAGTACATTAGCACACTAGGGCCACATGTTGGATATTTCTAAAAACTGCAGAATCTGGGCAATAAATATTGAGTTGCATTTCTTGGGTAAAACCTTCTGTGTTACAGAAACAAATGTATTACATATTAATATTGGCAAAAAAAATATTTTATTTATAAATTTCACCTCCACATTGCTTTAATTGCTGTGAAACGCCTAAAGGATTAAAATACTTTCTGAATGCTGTTTTGAATACTTTGAGGCGTGCATTTTCAAAATGGGGTGATTTATGAGGACTTTCTAATATATAAGGCCCTCAAAGCCACTCCAGAACTGAACTGGTCCCTGAAAAATAGCCTTTTGACATTTTCTTGAAAATGTGAGAAATTGCTGCGAAAGTTCGAAGCCTTGTAACGTGGTAGAAAAATAAAAGGATGTTCAAAAAACGATGGAAACATAAAATAGAAACTATTTTGTGTGGTATTACTATCTGTTTTACAAGCAGATACATGGGTGCAGAGAGACTTTCTTTAGTAATAAACAGAATAATGAATGAGAACAGAATACTACAGAGAATAGACATTCTATACACAAAAATCATAAAATTGTGTCTCATCAATAACTTTAAACACAGTTGAGTAACGAATTCAGAAAATAAACCATAAATTGCAAATGTATGAAACTAATTTTTAACGTTAAGTCAATACAAACATTTTATTAGTGATATTTAATTTGCTGTAATAAACAATTGTTTCCCCTGCTATAGTTCTAAAACGTTGTGAGAATAATATTATAGTGGTATCTGTAGGTTTCTGCTGATGAACAATGAATAGTACAATAAGTGCAAGAAGAACATATGTGCTTAGCATGCAACATACTCGGATTAGGTTTTATCTTATGTCAGCTCAATTTGCATGTGTTGTTGAGTAGATAACTGTAGAGGGTGGGATTCGGTTATAGCCTATAGAATTTAATCTCAATTTGTGTGAATGGTACCTCTAGCCTTTAAAAAGCTGCAATGACCGCTGTACAACATGGACTTTACTTGAGTTTCCAAGTTTACCTAAGACTCACCAACTATCCAACATCACAATGACTCTGTCTGCAAGCGAGAGGGCTCTTATCCTATCCCTATGGCCGAAGATTGCTCCTCAAGTCAACGATCTAGGTGGTGAGGCTTTGGATAGGTAATGTGCATTTCTATTTGCCTATTAAGCAAACTTTATTATAGCGATAGTGCTAACTATGCAAAATATGCCTGCAATACTTTAATATCTCTGAGGTAATCTAAGATACAAGGGATATATCGTATCAGAGATTACACAGTATAAACAGCATTTTTCATCTGTTATGTATGTTGGATTATGATGTCACCTGAGTTTGTGTAATGATGTCATTAGTTAAAGTTGATATTTTCTAATACTATCACTCTATTCATTAAAAATGAAGTTATTTGCGGTATTAGAAGTTCTTTCTTTGTTTCAGCAATAGATGCGATGGTCATGGAAGACCTCTGTGACTATGCATATTTTTTTTATAATTCATAGTATTACATGGTAGTTAAAACATTATCTTTTAGTAACAAATGATCTGCCAGCTCTTAAATTGTAGTACTAGTTGCTTATACAATTTAAGTAAGCTTTAAACTAAATGTTATGTTAAATATAGTAATGTCCCTGATGTTTAATAGTTCACGTCATGAAGGAAATCTTGTTTTCTGACATAATACTCATTGGTTTTTTTTTTATAATTGTAACCCTGATTATTTTTATTTTAGGCTGTTTCTGAGCTTCCCTCAGACCAAAACCTACTTTTCCCACTTTGACTTGTCCCAAGGATCTGCTGACATCAAGAACCATGGTGGAAAGGTCTTGAATGCTCTTGGAAATGCTGCCAATCATCTGGATGACCTTGATGCCACCCTATCCACCCTCAGCGACCTCCATGCCTACAATCTGAGAGTGGACCCTGGAAACTTTGAGGTAAGAAATTTATTATGTTTTACATACTAAATTTTATATGTAGTACTACCCCATCTGTTGGGTTACTAACAGGAACCATAGTAGCATCATTCACTAGTAAAGTTCACATATACAGTATTACACACTACCTGCATACATATGCCTATATAGAAGACATATTATTTCATTTGTAATGAGTAACACTTTATTTAAAATATAACACATGAGTACATACATGCCACTGTAAATTTTATAGTGACTCTTCAATAGAATGTAAACATATACATTTATTGGTTATGTATTGAAGGATATACATTATATGTCTGATTCTGAGGAATTTAATAATTGATACAATACATTGATACCTTTATGGTTTATATGGTAAGTGTAAGAATTAACATGAAGTATCTTCCTTGTTGCAGCTGCTGAATCACACAATCCAGGTCGTCTTGGCTATTCACTTCCCACAAGAATTCAGTGCTGAAACCCAGGCTGCTTGGGACAAATTCATTTCTGAGGTCTCCACCGTCCTGACCTCCAAGTACAGATAAAGAAATACTCATGGACTAGGAGACTACATCACTACCTGCAGCAAACCATCCTGTAGGGAAGTTCAGAGGAAACTATGACACAAATTTGTCATCAAATCCATAGGCAATCAAAGAATGTCATTCAGCTGTAATATAATTTTGCTCGCTTGTGGTTTTGCAGCAGTCTTTGTCTGGCTATTTACTTGTGTCTGTTGTCCATCAAAAGGAATCTGGTGTAATCTTTAATAAAAGTGCATTCATTTCTAATTGCTGCTGCTGGTTGCGTTTTCTTTCATGATGTTGAGATTTGGACCAGGGGCATAATTAGGAAACACCGGACCCCATAGCAAACTTTTGACTGGGGCCCCCTCCCCAGAAACCACCAACTAGTCTATCAATCGTCTCTTCATCTTTTACAAATCTATCTTACCAGAGGCATAACTGGAAGCTCCCAGGCCCCAATACTTTATAGATAAGGCTCCATGGCCCAGATGCGACCGCAACCTTTGCACCCCCTGTAGTTTCACACCTGTATCTATATGTTTGTCTATTTAGCTGTCTATTACCTATATCTGTTTTGTCAATTATATTATATTCAATATAACTCTCTAATATGTAAAGTATAAATTTTTTAAGTCACCTGTTAATATAATTACATTGTCTTCTTATGTCAAGTTATTACAAATTCTATTTATGTTCTCTTGTGTAGTTATATTAGTTTCTGGGAAATCTGAGTGACAACCAAAGCTGCCATCACAGTCCTGAACAGTAAACTGAAAAGCTATGCTATTTTATATGAGCTGGAAATATATCACTGCATAACTATTCAGGAGCCTGGGAAAGATGTATAACTGGCCATGCATGAGGGAGAGGTATAAAAATAGTATTATAAGTGGCAGCCAGCATTGTTTTACTAAGGACAGAAGTTGTCAAACCAACATGATCTGTTTTTATGAAGAGGTGAGCAGAAGCCTAGAAAGAGGGGCCGCTGTGTATATAGTGTTTTTGGACTTTGCAAAGGCATTTGACACTGTCCCTCATAGACGTCTAATGGGCAAATTAAGGACTATAGGTTTAGAAAGTATAGTTTGTAATTGGATTGAGAATTGGCTCAAGGACCGTATCCAGAGAGTTGTGGTCAATGATTCCTACTCTGAATATTCCCTGGTTATAAGTGGTGTACCCCAGGGTTCTGTGCTAGGACCACTATTACTCAACTTATTTATTAATGATATAGAGGATGGTATTAATAGCACTATTTACTATTTTTGCAGATGACACCAAGCTATGTAGTATTGTTCAGTCTATGGAAGATGTTCGTAAATTGCAAGCTGATTTGAACACACTAAGTGTTTGGGCATCCACTTGGAAAATTAAGTTTAATGTAGATAAATGTAAAGTTATGCATCTGGGTACCAACAATCTGCATGCATCATATGTCCTAGGGGCTGCTATATTGGGGGAGTCACTTGTTGAGAAGGATCTGGGTGTACTTGTAGATCATAAACTAAATAACAGCATGCAATGTGTAAAGGATCTGTCAGACACAGCTTCTGTGTCGACGCCCGTGGTTAATCAGTCTGCACCTGCTCCTAAGTCTGATAGAGTGACTCGATCATCTACCACTCGGGCTGGGAGGCTGAGAAGTGGGAGAGCCTATCACAGCCTGGCCAGACGGAGCTAGCTCCCGCCCTCTGTCTATTTATACCTTAATTTCCTGCTCCTCCTTTGCCTGTGATTTTGCCTGTTTCCTGGCTCTGCTGCTGCTGCTTGTACTATTGACCTCTGCTTCATATTGACCCTGGCTTTACTGACTACTCTCCTGCTCTGCGTTTGGTACCTCGTACACTCCTGGTTTGACTCGGCTTGTTCACTACTCTTGTTGCTCACGGTGTTGCCGTGGGCAATTGCCCCATTTCCCTTAGCTTCTGTGTACCCTTGTCTGTTTGTCTGCCATGCACATATTGAGCGTAGGGACCGTCGCCCAGTTGTACGCCGTCGCCTAGGACGGGCCGTGCAAGTAGGCAGGGACTGAGTGGCGGGTAGATTATGGCTCACCTGTCTGTCTCCCTACCCCATCATTACACAATGTCAATCAGCTGCTTCAAAGGCCAGCAAGATATTGTCGTGTATAAAAAGAAGCATGGACTCGCGAGACAGGTATATAATATTACCACTTTACAAAGCATTAGTTTGGCCTCATCTAGAATATGCAGTTCAATTCTGGGCTCCAGTTCATAGGAAGGATGCCCTGGAGTTACAATGAAGAGCAACAAAGCTAATAAGGGGCATGGAAAATCTAAGTTATGAGGAAAGATTAAAAGAATTAAACATATTTAGCCTTGAAAAAAGACGACTAAGGGGGGACATGATTAACTTATATAAATATACTAATGCCACATACAAAAAATATGCTGAAATCCTGTTCCATGTCAAACCCCCTCAAAAACCAAGGGGGCACTCCCACCGTCTGGAGAAAAAAAGGTTCAACCTGCAGAGGCGACAAGCCTACCTTAGGCCTGATTCACACAAACATGTTGAACGTCCGTGGGACGGCCGTTGAATCAGCGACTGTCCCACGGACCTATGTAATTCAATGTGGCCGTTCACACAGCCGTTGTTTCAATGGACCGTGTGAAGGGTCCGTTGGAAAATAGGACATGTCCTATCTTTTCACCCATCAAGCATCCCTCCATAGACTCTCAACTATGGTGGATGCGTGACATCGCGTCCCACAGCGCTGAGCACGAATGCACCTCGGACGTGAAAAACGGCAATTTTTCACATCCGAGATGCACAGCGCTCGTGTGAATCAGGCCTTACTGTGAGAACTGTGAATATATGGAATAGTCTACCGCAGGAGCTGGTCACAGTAGCTACAGTAGATGGCTTTAAAGAGGCTCTGTCACCAGATTTTGCAACCCCTATCTGCTATTGCAGCAGATAGGCGCTGC
Organism: Rhinoderma darwinii; assembly: GCF_050947455.1. Lineage (NCBI taxonomy): Eukaryota > Metazoa > Chordata > Amphibia > Anura > Rhinodermatidae > Rhinoderma > Rhinoderma darwinii. Next base: position 95,132,221 of record NC_134692.1, read on the forward strand.
AATGTAGATTACAGTAACGTTTTTATTTTAAAAAAACGAGCATTTTTGGCCAAGTTATGACCATTTTTGTAGTTATGCAAATGAGGCTTGCAAAAGTCCAAGTGGGTGTGTTTAAAAGTAAAAGTCCAAGTGGGTGTGTATTATGTGCGTACATCGGGGCGTTTTTAATACTTTCACTAGCTGGGCGCTCTGATGAGAAGTAACATCCTCTTCTCTTCAGAACGCCCAGCTTGTGACAGTGCAGATCTGTGACGTCACTCACAGGTCCTGCATCGTGACGGCCACATCGGCACCAGAGGCTACAGTTGATTCTGCAGCAGCATCAGCGTTTGCAGGTAAGTCGATCTTACCTGCAAACGCTGATGCTGCTGCAGAATCAACTGTAGCCTCTGCTGCCGATGTGGCCGTCACGATGCAGGACCTGTGAGTGACGTCACAGATCTGCACTGTCACAAGCTGGGCGTTCTGAAGAGAAGAGGATGTTACTTCTCATCAGAGCGCCCAGCTAGTAAAAGTATTAAAAACGCCCGATGTACGCACCTAATACACACCCACTTGGACTTTTACTTTTAAACACACCCACTTGGACTTTTGCAAGCCTCATTTGCATAATTACAAAAATGGTCATAACTTGGCCAAAAATGCTCGTTTTTTAAAAATAAAAACGTTACTGTAATCTACATTGCAGCGCCTATCTGCTGCAATAGGAGATAGGGGCTGCAAAATCTGGTGACAGAGCCTCTTTAAATAAGGCTTAGATAATTTCCTAGAACAAAAAAATATTAGCTACTATGTGTGGAAAATTTTCCCATCCCTTTTCCCATCCCTTGGTTGAACTTGAAGGACATGTGTCTTTTTTCAACCGTACTATCTAACTATGTAAGATAACATGGGAGCCTTATTTTTTAAACTTTTTACAAAAACACATACAAATATGAAGGATATAGATGAATACTTAGTAAAACAAAGACTTACATTAGCTTATGTTTTTTTAATGGCAATATTCCCATTTCTATTATCCCAACAGGGGTGCACCTAGCCTTTCTGCTGCATGAGGCAAAAAGGGGAATGGCGCTCCTACCCCAAAAAAAAAAGCCTATAAATTCTCTCTTTGGCTGTTCCACAGCTATCAGTCATCCTGCACCCCTTAAATCTTGTCAGCATAACTGAACACAATAGGCATGCTCAGGTTTGTGCGTTCATGCTGCTTCCTGTCAGACTGAACAGTAAGGGGATCTAAATCTGCTTCCATGCTAGTCTTGACTGGACAGAGGCCTAGCTAAAGTCCCATGGGCCCTGTAGCAAAATTTCAATTTGGGCCCACATCCCTTCAAATCACTGCAATTTAATACAAAACGATAAATATATAAATTATGTAAAAGTCAGTTATATACATACTAAAACATTTTCCATTACTTCTTTACAAATTCTATCGATACTGGACAAACCTCAAACAAGCTCCTCAGGTCAACCACAGTCCATATGGACATCACAGAGGGGTTCTCCACCTTTGAGTGGAGATTCTGTTGCAAAGAGGATTATTAAAGAGGACTTAATGCATTGCTCATGCATTGACACATACTGTATGCTATATTGTGAAGGGGTCTGGGAGTAAAACTTGAATGGCTTATCCTAAATGTGCTAATACAAGTGCGTTAGTGGCATGCATTAGTGGCAACAGTGGCGTTGTTAAAGGGGTCACTGCGGTCGCAATTGTGGCCGGCCCATGAAGCCAGGGGGGCCCGCTACCACGTCAGTTTTAAAGTTACTATAGTATTTGGGGCATCTGTAATAAACTACACGGGCCCCTGGTACTATAGTAACAGTATACTTACCCTCCTTGTTCCCGAGCACAGTGGAGATTCTGAGGTCTTTGACGTCATGACGTCACGACGCTGTTCACCCTGCACTATGTCGCGACGCTGGGTGGCGTCAGGACTTCCGCTGCACACGGAGCTGAAGAGGAGGGTAAGTATAACATTAGGGTCTGCTGATGCCCTGTATCTAAGCCTACAATGTGGTAGGTTTAGATACATGGCATGATCCTGTCTGCTGAGCCCTGTATCTAAGCCTACCACATGGTAGGCTTAAGTACGTGGCCCATGTGTGATCCTGTCTGATGGGCCCACATGGTAGGCTTAGATACAATGCCTCAGCAGCCAGTAATCTTATATTGTATACCCAGCAGACAGGATCACACATGGTGATACAGATAGTATCACACATGGGCCCTGTATCTAAGCCTACCACATATGTTTTGTGTTTCTGCTTTTTTTTAGAGGTTCGGTTGTTGGACTACATCGGATTTGAGGACGGCTTTTTTTATTTTCAATAAAATGGTTAACGAGGGTTGTGTGTTTTTTTTTTTTAAACTTTGTTACTTCCACCTTAGTAATGGCCGCTGGCTGAATGAAAGCATCCATTACTAAGGTGGGGCTTAGTGTTAGCTGGTGCAGAGGCTAACACTAACCCCCATTATTTCCTGGGTAGCCACCGCCACCAGGTGTACCAGGAAGAGCCGAGTGTGATTCAGTACCCGATAATCTGTAGTGATGGATGGCTACTGGGGCGGCTGCAGGCTGGTATTATTAGGCTGGGAAAGCCAAAAAACAGTGGCCCTTCCCACTTTGGTAGCCTGCTGCTCCTGTGTTGTATCAGGCTGGTTATAAAAAATGGGGGAGATTTTAAAAAACAATAAACAAATAATTGGAAAAAACGATACGGGGTCCACCCCATTTTTCATAACAAGCCAGATACAATAAAGCAGCAGGCTAGCATGGGTCCTGGCTCTTCCCGGTACCCCTGGTGGCGGGGGGTACTGGGGTAATAATGGGGGTTAGTGCTAGCCTATTCAGCGGCTAACATTAAGCCCCACCTTAGTATTGGACGCTGTCAATCAGCCAGCGGCCATTACTAAGGTGGTAGTAATACATTTTTTTTAAAAATACAAAGTCATAGAAAAAATATTTGATTGAAATAAAAAGCGCCCACATACAACCCTCGTTATACATTCTATTGAGATTAAAAAACACTGTCATCTAAGTAGTTCTCGAATCCGACGTAGTCAAACAACCGAACCTGTGAAAAAACACAAACACACCAAAAAAATTAGTAACACATAAAAAAGCAAGGCAATTATTATACTTACCTTTCCTGGGTCCAGCACTGGAGCCGCAATGTCCGAGAGCTTGGCCCTATATCTAAGCCTATCATATGTGATAAAGTCTGCTGAACCACTGAACCAAATCCTATCCATAGCTATAGTGTCGAAGTGCTATAGCTATGCGGTCTCCCCTGATGTTTTAAGACCTTAGCGATGCCCCTGGTTCCTAGTGCTGGATCGTTGGGTTACTTAGGAGACCCAGCAATCCAGCTTAAAGCTGCGGTCCGTCAGCCATGAGAAGAAGTTGGAAGGGACACAAGAAGGACTATTGCAGCGGAGCCTTTAGCTCCGCCTCTGAGTGGCAACAGGTAAAATCTGAAAAACAAGTTACTGCCGATAATCAATAATTGTCTCAATTTATTAAGTGAAATTAATGGCAGTCAGAGCCTCCTCATGTGGCAGCACCCTTGCATAGGCGATCACTTGAATGGGAGCTGAGTTTCAGTTCTCCGGCACGGCCACTGTACAGTTGATGGAACTGTCTGCTTCTAACTCCATCCACGGTATAGTTCTGGGCTCAGCGGCAGCCCAAACTGCTGTTCAGTGTGGGTGCCTGGTGTTGGATATTCACTGATCTGATATTGATAACCAATCCTAAGAATAAGAAGTCGATAAAAAAAAAGCCAAGAAAACCCCTTTAACCTTGAACAGATTACATATTTTGCTTAGAAATATACAGTGGATTTAAAAAGTCTAGCCCCTGTTAAAATGCCAGATTTTTGTCATGTCAAAAAATCAGTACAAGATGAACCATTTCAGAACTTTTCCACCTTTAATATGACCCATAATCTGTACAATTCTATTGAAAAACAAACTGATAGAATTTAGAGGGGAAAAATCTAAATATCAAAACTAAAATAATGTGGTTGTATAAGTGTGAACACCCTCTTATAATTGGGGATGTGGTTGTGTTCAGAAATAACCAATCTGTCATGTCGGTGGCTGCGGGTCGTCAGGTTCACTCACCTCCTGACGGCCACAGCCATGGGTCTGCGAGCGCTGGCCCCAGTCTCCTCCTCAGGACATGCCAGCGCTCACTTCCACTCACCTCGGCCGGGTCCCGTAGTGTGTAATGGGTAATCAGCCCATGAGTGCCCTGGACTATAAGAAGGGCCGAGCCCCTTGCTTCGATGCCTGAGCGTTGTTTGTCGTATCATAGTTTGTTTAAGCAAATGGTCTCCTAGTGTTTTCCAGTTCCCAGTGTACCCTGTTCCTGTATTCCGTGATATCAAGTGCCGTGCTGTGCTGTAGTCGTGCTGTGCTGTATTCCACGCCTGTCCTGCTACTCCACGCCTGACGTCTACCCGCTGCCTAGCCGAGCCTGCCTTTCTACTGTCCGAGCTGCCACAGGTATCCTATACGAACTATAGACTGTGACCTGCGCCCTGTTGGCCAGCTGCCATACCACCAAGGCGGTATGGTCCAGTGGATTCACGAACCCTACGTGACACAATCACAATTAAACTCATGTTAAATAGTAGTCAGTACACAGCTGCCATTACTTGTAGTGATTCTGAGTAACCCCATATAAAGTACAACTGTTCTATTATTTTTTATTCAACACAATGTGAAATTTTAACAAGAATGCACTCATTTTGAAAACAAAGTATTACAATACACGCTTTACAATACAAAATGACTTTTATAGCTTTAACCACTACCCTTGAAACCCAAGCAATGTTTTAGAAATGTTATATAAGGCCTTAATCCCTACTTCTTGGATGAAAAGTCCTGAATAGAAGCCATTCATAACATCCTTATAAAGGAGCAGTTTATTGTCCAAGTGATCAAGGGCATGTTTTAATTGAACATAGGTGAATTTTTCCATTGAGGATAGATCAAAACCCACAAAAAGTTGCTAAAATGCTTTAATTTTTCCCTCCTCCACTACGTCTAGTATACACCTTATTCCTTTTTGTCTTAGGAGAGGAAGCTCTGAGATATCCTTGAGCTGCTCTAACCATAATTTATGCCATAAAGGCGAAAATTCTATTGAACTTTTCCTTCCTAGCATTTTACTCATGAGAGTCCAAAAGTCATGTAGATGACGGGCTGTTGGCACATTTGCTAGTACACCAGATAGTAATTGGCTGGATTCTAACACTTCAAAAAAATTGGAGTATTGACCTATTGGTCTTAGATATAACCCACAGCAAAAATGTATCCTTGTTCCATTCCTTAATGTAAAGTAATTGAGCTGCCAAAAAATACAAGCGGATCTCAGGGAATGCTAAAACTCCTCTTGTCTTTGGAAGGCATAAAAAAAAAATCAAATTTTAGCCGAACCCTTTTCCTCCCCCATATAAGTTAGTTAAACGTAATAATAATTCTTTTGAAGTGTTTATCATGAAACCCGATTGGGCATACTCCAAAAATAATCAATAATTTAGGTAATACAACTGTTTTTATCAGAATAATTCTGTCAGCTTTTGATATAGGTAGTTTACCCCAGATTTTTCTTTTTTTCTCCAGTTCTTTTATCATAGGGATAATGATAGGCCCTATTCACATGACAGGGATTCCCGACTGTGTGACGGACGTTATTTGAACGGCCATCATACGGCCGCAGTAGGAACAATAGACCCCAAATGGGGCATGTGATGAGGATATTTTTTTGCTCCCAGTAGGAGCGGAATCCCTAATCCCCGGCCACAGCGTTGCTGAAGCTGTGGCCGGAGATTCCGCTCCAGGAGAAGTCCCTAACTTCACCGTCCATATATGGACAGTCACGTCAGCGACTTCTCCTGGAGCGGTCCCCTACTCCTGACGCGGATATTGCAGCACTGTGGCCGGTGTTTCCGCTCCAAAAGAAGTCCCTGTCTTCACTGTCCATATATGGACAGTGAAGTCAGGGACTTCTGAAGCGGAATCCTCAGCGCTGTGGCCGGTGTTTTTCACTCCAGGTGAAATCCCTGACTTTGCTGTCCATATATGGACACAGTGATGTCAGGGATTTCTGAAGCAGAAGAATCCCTGGCGCTGTGGCCGGTGATTACGATTCAGGAGAAGTCCCTGACTTTATTCTCCATATATTGACATTGAAGTCAGGGACAACTCTTGGAACGGTACCCTACAGTGGCGCTATCTACACGAAGGTAGGGGGGTGAGATCTATGGGGGGTGTTATGTAAAAGGGCGCTGTGTGGCACTACCTACAGGGGGCAGTGTGGCACTACCTACAGGGGGCTGTGTGGCACTTCCTACAGGGGTGCTGTGTCAGTATCTACAGAGGGCAGTGTGTGGCATTATCTACGAAGGGAAGTGTGTGGCAAAAAATGTACAAATGAAATGCATCCATTTTTAAAACGGACAGGGAAAAAAACTGATGCAAAACGGGTCAAAATCGGCTGTTAAAAATGGAAACACGGCCCTGAACGGAAACAGATGCAACACGGCCGAGTAAAACTGACCAAAACTGACGTTTTTATCGGCCGACACTTAAGCCCTGTCGTGTGAATAGAGCCTTAAGAGCCACAAAATCTTTCAATTCCCAGATATTTACATTTTTGACCCGGATAGATCGCTTTTATTTTATTTTGTAGTATTAAATTCCTTTTATCAAGGGATAACAGCGTGGATTTCGCCCAATTACTTTCAAGACCAGAAAATAAAAAAAATCTTAATTTTGGCTATTACATACTCCAGTTTACCCTTTGGATTTTTTAAAAACAGGAGTAAGTCATCCATGTAGAGGACAATTTTGTCCTCTCTCCTCGCCAGCACGGATCCCTCAATGTACTGATCTGCCCCGATTAGATTGGCCAGATGTTCAACCGCCAAGGCAAATAACAGGGGAGACAGTGGACAGCCTTGTCTCGTACCCTGCTTTAAGAAAAAAACCTCTGAATTCTTCCAATTGACCCTAATATTGGCTCTGGGACTGGTATATAGTAATTTAACCAGACCAATAAATAATTTGCCAAATCCCAATTTCCTTAATGCTGCCCAAAGGGCACCTTGTCTTACGCTTTAACTGCGTCCAAAGGCAGGATGGAGCAGGGGTCCCCCCGGAAGTCACGTGAATATTGCCAAAGACTCGTCGGACACTTTGCCGCACTGTTCTGCCTGGAATAAAACCGTTTTGATAATTATGAATTACCGTTGTAATTATTTTTGCCAATCTAATTGGCAAGACATTTGCAAAAAGTTTGACATCTGTATTTATCCCCTTACCGTTGTAAAGAATTTTCAGTTTTTCAATTTAATTTTTCATTTTAATTTTTCCGTCAATATAGACCTATGTGGCTTGATTTTGGCGGGACAAGTTTTAGTTTTTCGTAACAACATTTATTTTGCCATATAATGTACTAGGAAATGGGAAAACAATTATTTGCGGGGTAGAAAATGAAAAAAACAGCAATTCCTCCATTATTTTTTGCGCTTCGTTTTTACGGAATTCACCGTGCAATTAAGACAACATGTTAAATTTATTCTTTGGGCCAATACGATTATGACGATGCAAAATATATAGTTTTTTCTATGTTTTAATACTTTTATAAGGAAAAAATAAAATGTATTTTGAGAGCCATAACGTTTTTATTTTTTCCGTCGATTAAGTGGTATGAGGGCTTATTTTTCGCAGGATAAGCTGTAGTTTTTAATGCTATCATTATGACTTTTTGTTACATTTTTTTGTGGGAGATAAGGTGACCAATAAATAGCGATTCTGGCATTTGCAATTTTTTTTTTACGGCGTATATTGTGCGGGTTAAATAATTATATATTGTAATAGTTCAGACTTTTACAGATTCGGCGATACAAATTGTTTATTTATTAATTTTTTTTACAATGCTTTAGGGGGGAAATGGGAAAAGGTTTTTTTTTTGCTTTTAATTAATTAATTTTTTTTAATTAAAAAATCACTTTATTTTACAAATGTTTACTTTTTTTTATTAGTCCCCCTAGGGGACTTCAACCAGCAATCGTTGGATCGCTTGCACTTTATACTGCAATAGTAATATATTTCAATATACCGCCTTTCTGACAAGCTTCTATAATGCCCTGCCAGAAGTAGGGCTTAATAGGGGCACAAAGATGGCGGACATGGGGGCCTTTATTAGGCCAGGCTTATATGAGTCCACTTTTTCTGAGCATTTATCTTTTTTTAACCCCCTCCCGCTCCTGGACGTACTATTAGGTCATGGTAACTATAGCGTTCGCGCTCCATGACATAATAGTACGTCTCGGGAGTAACGGCCGTTTCGGCCGTCCTCCCGACACATACAGTAGATGTGACAGCTGCTGTCTCGTACAGCAGCTGTCACAGCTCCTACAGCGGGGACCGATCGCTGTGTCCCCACTGATTAACCCCTTAAAAGACGCGTTCTATAGAGATCGCAGCTTTTTAGGGGTTAAGCTGCCATCGCCGGCCTGCTACACGATAGCGGCCGGCGATGGTGACTATGGCAACCGGACACCAAACAATGGCGTCCGGCTATGCCATAGACGGAAGCCTAGTGGGTCCTGACAACATGTTAAATTTATTCTTTGGGCCAATACGATTACGACGATCCAAAATATATAGTTTTTTCTATGTTTTAATACTTTTATAAGGAAAAAATAAAATGTATTTTGAGAGCCATAACGTTTTTATTTTTTCCGTCGATTAAGTGGTATGAGGGCTTATTTTTCGCAGGATAAGCTGTAGTTTTTAATGCTATCATTATGACTTTTTGTTAAATTTTTTTGTGGGAGATAAGGTGACCAATAAATAGCGATTCTGGCATTTGCAATTTTTTTTTTACGGCGTATATTGTGCGGGTTAAATAATTATATATTGTAATAGTTCAGACTTTTACAGATTCGGCGATACAAATTGTTTATTTATTAAATTTTTTTACAATGCTTTAGGGGGGAAATGGGAAAAGGTTTTTTTTTTGCTTTTAATTAATTAATTTTTTTTAATTAAAAAATCACTTTATTTTACAAATGTTTACTTTTTTTTATTAGTCCCCCTAGGGGACTTCAACCAGCAATCGTTGGATCGCTTGCACTTTATACTGCAATAGTAATATATTTCAATATACCGCCTTTCTGACAAGCTTCTATAATGCCCTGCCAGAAGTAGGGCTTAATAGGGGCACAAAGATGGCGGACTTGGGGGCCTTTATTAGGCCAGGCTTATATGAGTCCACTTTTTCTGAGCATTTATCTTTTTTTAACCCCCTCCCGCTCCTGGACGTACTATTAGGTCATGGTAACTATAGCGTTCGCGCTCCATGACATAATAGTTTCGGCCGTCCTCCCGACACATACAGGAGATGTGACAGCTGCTGTCTCGTACAGCAGCTGTCAGAGCTCCTACAGCGGGGACCGATCGCTGTGTCCCCGCCGATTAACCCCTTAAAAGCCGCGTTCTATAGAGATCGCGGCTTTTTAGGGGTTAAGCTGCCATCGCCGGCCTGCTAAACGATAGCGGCCGGCAATAGTGACTATGGCAACCGGACACCAAACAATGGCGTCCGGCTATGCCATAGACGGAAGCCTAGTGGATCCTGACAACGTCAGGACCCACTATGCTTGCTGTCAGTGAGTAGCTGACAGTTCTAAAACACTGCACTACGCATGTAGTGCAGTGTATTAGAATAGCGATCAGGGCCTCCTGCCCTCAAGTCCCCTAATGGGACAAAGTAATAAAGTTAAAAAAAAGTTAAAAAAAGATGTGTAAAAATAAGAAAATAAAAGTTTTAAAACTATTACAAGTAAAAATCCCCCTTTTTACCTTATCAGTCATTTATTATTAATAAAAATATATAAACAAACAAATAAACTATACATAATTGGTATCGCCGCGTCCGTAACGGCCTGAACTACAAAATTATTTAGTTATTTATCCCGCACGGTGAACGCCGTAAAAGAAAATAATAATAAACCGTACCACAATCACAATTATTTGGTCACTTCACCTCCCAAAAAATGGAATAAAAAGAGATCAAAAAGTCGCATGTACCGAAAAATGGTACTGATCGAAACTACAGTTCGTTACGCAAAAAATAAGTCCTCGCACGGCTTTATTGATTGAAAAATAGAAAAGGTCTGGCTCTTAGAATAAGGTAACACAAAAAGTGAATGATTTTTTACAAAACTTATTTTATTGTGCAAACGCCATAAGACATAAAAAAAACCTATAAACATCTGGTATCGCCGTAATAGTATCGCCCCGCAGAATAAAGTGAATATGTCATTTATAGCGCACGGTGCACGCTGTAAAAAAAAATAGAATAAAAAAACAATAGTAGAATTGCTGTTTTTTAGTCACCACGCCACCTAAAAATAGAATAAAAACTGATCAAAAAGTCACATGCACCCCAAGAAAACTACAATGGATTCCTCAAGGGGTCTAGTTTCCATATTGGGGTCACTTTTGGGGGGTTTCCAATGTTTTGGCACCACAAGACCTCTTCAAACCGGACATGGTGACTAATAAAAAAAGAGGCCTCAAAATCCACTAGGTGCGCCTTTGCTTCGGAGGCCGGTGCTTCAGTCCATTACCACACTAGGGCCACATGTGGGATATTTCTCTAAACTGCAGAATCTGGGCAATACGTATTAAGTTGCGTTTCTCTGATAAATCCTTTTGTGTTGTAAAAAAATTGGTATAAAGAGGATTTTCTGACCAAAAAAAAATTTCAACTTCACCTCTACTTTGCTCTAAATTTCTGTGAAACACCTAAAGGGTTCATAAACTTTCTAAATGCTGTTGTGAATACTTTGAGGGGTCTAGTTTCTAAAATGGGGTGTTTGATAGGGGTTTCTAATATGTGGGCCCCTCAAAGGAACTTCAAAACTGAACTGGAACCTAAAAAAATAAATAAATTAGGCAATACTTCTCTTCTTACATTATACTGATAATGAGCTGTGCCCAACCTGAGATGACCCCAGTTTTGACCGTTTGTATAAACGGAGACCCCTCTTAGACCGTTTCAGTGCCCGGTTTTCCCAAGCATTCACTCCCAAGAAGTGTATTTCTATTGATGAGTCCCTGGTACATTTTAAAGGGAGGGTTCAATTCCGCGAGTACCTGCCGGGTAAGAGGGCAAGGTATGGCGTTAAGATGTCTAAGCTGTGCGAGAGTGCATCAGGGTATACCTACAGGTTTAGGATATATGTAGGAAATCTTCAGTTTCTTGGCAATTTCTCGAATGGAATAGCCTTAATTTCTAAGAACAAGAATAGACTGTCGAGTTTCACATGAAAGCTCTCTTTTTCTAGCCATTTTGAGAGTTTAATCGAACCCACAAATGTAATGCTCTAGATTCTCAACTAGCTCTGTTAGGGATCTGCCAGGTACTTCATCTAGGTATACTCCTGGGATTAATCAATCCACACCTGAGGCCAGACCTGTTCGACTGACACCATCTCCCACCAACCAGGGTGGCAGGCTCAGGAGTGGGAGAGCCTATCGCGGCCTGGTCTGTCGGAGTTAGCTCCGCCCCCTGTCCTTTATTACCTGCCCTGTTCTCTCCCTCAGTGCTTGTAATTCTTTTGGATTCCTGGCCCCACTGCTGCTTGCTCCAGCCTGCTTCTGCCGTGCTTCTGCCTTGCTGCAGTTCTGCTTGACCTGCTTTGCTTTGCCCCTGGCTTGCTTCTGTCTCCGTGCCCGCTCGGGTGTACTCACTTCGTCCTGGTCCTGACTGTTCGTTCGCCGCTCCGTTTCCTCGTGGCGTTCCGTGGCTACTGCCCCTTCCCTTGAGTGTTCCCTGTTTGTTTTCCTGTGCACTTAGACAGCGTAGGGACCGCCGCCCAGTTGTACCTCGTCGCCTAGGGCGGGTCGTTGCAAGTAGGCAGGGACAGGGCGGTGGGTAGATTAGGGCTCACTTTCCCTTCACCTCCTTCCTGCCATTACATAATTACAAGCCCTTACCTAGTCTACCATTTCTCCTACGCTGACGCTATCATGGACCCCCTTGAGACCCTGACCCAGCAGATGCAGGGCCTCTCCCTACAGGTCCAGGCCCTGGCCCAAAGGGTCAATCAGGGTGACGCTGCTTTAGTAGTACCCCTCACCTCACCTCTAGAACCCGACCTCAAGTTACCTGACCGGTTCTCAGGGGACCGTAAAACGTTTCTCTCCTTCCGGGAGAGTTGCAGACTGTATTTCCGCCTTAAACCCCACTCCTCAGGTTCCGAGAACCAGCGGGTGGGTATCATCATATCCCGACTCCAGGAAGGGCCCCAAGTGTGGGCCTTCTCCTTGGCTCCTGACGCCCCTGAACTTTCCTCTGTTGATCGTTTTTTCTCTGCCCTCGGACTCATTTACGACGAGACTGACAGGACTGCTTTAGCCGAGAGTCAGCTGGTGACCTTACGTCAGGGTAGGAGACCGGTTGAGGAATACTGTTCTGATTTTAGGAAGTGGTGCGTAGCTTCTCAGTGGAACGATCCGGCCCTAAGGTGCCAGTTTAGGTTAGGATTATCTGACGCCCTGAAGGATCTGCTGGTTAGCTACCCCTCGTCTGACTCCCTTGACCAGGTTATGGCCCTAGCAGTACGACTTGACCGACGTCTCAGGGAACGTCAGCTAGAACGCTTCAGTGTGCTCCCCTCTGACTTTTCTGCGATCCCCCCCGAGGTCCCGTCTCCTCGCCCCTCCACGGAGGACTCGGAGGTACCTATGCAACTCGGGGCCTCCATGTCCCCTCGACAACGTAGGGAATTTCGCAGAATGAATGGTCTCTGCTTCTACTGTGGGGACGACAAGCATCTACTGAACACCTGTCCCAGGCGCAAGAATAAGAAGCCGGAAAACTTCCACGCCTAAGTGATCATCGGGGAGGTCACTTGGGCGCACAGGTATTTCCCGTTAATGTGAAACGCAATAAAATTTTGCTTCCCTTTCAGGTCTCGTTTGCTGGCCGGTCTGCCACGGGCAGTGCTTTCGTGGATTCTGGCTCATCTGCTAATATCATGTCTGTGGAATTTGCCATGTCACTAAAGATGCCTTGTATTGATTTACCTTATCCTATCCCTGTAGTAGGAATCGACTCAACTCCCCTTGCTAATGGTTATTTTACTCAGCATACTCCTGTTTTTGAACTCCTGGTTGGCTCCATGCATTTGGAGCAGTGCTCTGTACTGTTGATGCAGGGATTATCGTCTGATCTGGTATTAGGTCTTCCCTGGTTGCAGTTGCATAATCCCACGTTTGATTGGAATACTGGGGATCTCACCAAATGGGGTAATGAATGTTTTATGTCATGTCTTTCTGTTAACTCTATTTCTCCCCGGGAGGAGGTAAACACGCTTCCTGAGTTTGTTCAGGACTTCGCCGATGTGTTTTCTAAGGAGGCCTCCGAGGTGTTGCCCCCCCATAGAGATTACGATTACGCTATCGATTTGGTGCCTGGTGCCAAGCTTCCTAAGGGTAGGATATTTAATCTTTCATGTCCTGAACGTGAAGCCATGAGGGTGTATATCCAAGAATGCCTGGCCAAGGGTTTCATTCGCCTCTCGACTTCTCCTGTAGGTGCTGGCTTCTTCTTCGTGGGGAAGAAGGATGGTGGTCTTAGGCCGTGCATTGATTATCGTAACCTGAATAAGGTCACCGTAAGGAACCAGTACCCACTTCCTTTGATTCCGGATCTTTTTAATCAGGTTCAGGGAGCCCAATGGTTTTCTAAGTTCGATCTACGGGGGGCATATAACCTTATCCGCATCAAAGAGGGGGATGAGTGGAAAACTGCGTTCAACACACCCGAGGGTCATTTCGAATACCTGGACATGCCCTTTGGGTTGTGTAATGCCCCTGCTGTCTTCCAGAATTTTATTAATGAAATCCTGAGAGAGTACCTGGGTAATTTTCTTGTTGTGTACCTTGATGACATACTGGTGTTTTCCAAGGACTGGTCCTCCCACGTGGAGCATGTCAGGAAGGTGCTCCAGGTCCTTCGGGAGAATAATCTGTTTGCTAAGACTGAAAAATGTGTCTTTGGGGTACAGGAGATACCATTTTTAGGGCAAATCCTCACTCCTCATGAATTCCGCATGGACCCTGCCAAGGTTCAGGCTGTGGCGGAATGGGTCCAACCTGCCTCCCTTAAGGCGTTACAGTGTTTTTTAGGGTTCGCCAACTATTACAGGAGATTTATTTCCAACTTCTCGGTCGTCGCTAAGCCTCTTACGGACCTTACCCGCAAGGGTGCTGATGTCCTCCATTGGCCCCCTGAGGCCGTCCAGGCCTTTGAGACTCTCAAGAAGTGCTTTATCTCGGCCCCCGTGCTGATTCAGCCCAACCAAGAGGAGCCATTTATTGTGGAGGTTGACGCTTCCGAGGTGGGAGTGGGGGCCGTCTTGTCCCAGGGTACCAGCTCCCTCACCCATCTCCGTCCCTGTGCTTACTTCTCTAGGAAGTTTTCGCCCACGGAGAGTAACTATGATATTGGCAACCGCGAACTTCTAGCCATTAAATGGGCTTTTGAGGAGTGGCGGCACTTCCTGGAGGGGGCCAGACACCAGGTAACGGTCCTTACGGATCACAAGAATCTGGTTTTCCTAGAATCGGCCCGGAGGCTTAATCCTAGACAAGCTCGGTGGGCACTATTCTTTACCAGATTTAATTTCTTGGTTACCTATAGGGCTGGGTCCAAGAATATTAAGGCTGATGCTCTGTCACGTAGTTTCATGGCCAATCCTCCTTCCGAGAAGGATCCTGCTTGTATTTTACCCCCTGGTATAATCGTCTCTGCCACGGATTCTGATTTAGCTTCTGATATCGCGGCTGATCAGGGTGCAGCTCCCGGGAACGTCCCTGGGGACAAACTGTTTGTTCCCCTGCAATACCGGCTGAGGGTACTCAGGGAAAACCATGACTCCGCTCTATCTGGTCATCCTGGCATCTTGGGCACCAAACACCTCATTACCAGAAACTATTGGTGGCCTGGGTTGCCTAAAGACGTTAGGGCTTACGTCGCCGCTTGTGAGGTTTGCGCTAGGTCCAAAACCCCTAGGTCCCGACCTGCGGGCCTACTACGTTCCTTGCCCATTCCCCAGAGACCGTGGACCCATATCTCCATGGATTTTATCACCGATTTGCCTCCATCTCAGGGCAAGTCGGTGGTGTGGGTGGTAGTCGACCGCTTCAGCAAGATGTGCCACTTTGTGCCCCTTAAGAAGCTACCTAACGCCAAGACGTTAGCTTCTTTGTTTGTGAAACACATCCTGCGTCTCCATGGGGCCCCAGTCAATATCGTTTCTGACAGAGGGGTACAATTTGTTTCCTTATTTTGGAGAGCTTTTTGTAAAAAGTTGGAGATTGATCTGTCCTTCTCCTCCGCCTTCCATCCCGAAACTAATGGCCAAACGGAAAGGACCAACCAATCCCTGGAACAATATTTAAGGTGTTTCATCTCTGACTGTCAATTCGATTGGGTCTCATTCCTTCCCCTTGCTGAATTTTCCCTGAATAACCGGGTCAGTAACTCGTCAGCGGTCTCCCCGTTTTTCTGTAATTTCGGGTTTAACCCAAGGTTCTCCTCCGTCTCCCCTGGTTGTTCCAATAATCCTGAGATAGAGGATGTTCATCGGGAACTGTGCACTGTCTGGGCCCAGGTTCAGAAGAACCTAGAGGCGTCCCAGAGCGCACAAAAGATTCAGGCGGATAGTAGACGTTCTGCTAACCCCCGGTTTGTCGTCGGGGATTTGGTCTGGTTGTCGTCCAGGAACTTGCGCCTTAAGGTCCCGTCCAGGAAGTTTGCTCCCCGATTTATTGGACCTTATAAGATCATTGAAGTCCTCAACCCTGTATCCTTCCGTCTGGAGCTCCCCCCATCCTTTCGCATACATGACGTCTTCCATGCCTCCCTCCTTAAACGCTGCTCCCCGTCCTGGTCCCCCTCGAGGATACCTCCTGTTCCCGTTCTCACCCCTGAGGGGGTGTAATTCGAGGTGGCCAAGATTATGGACAGTAGGATGGTCCAGGGCTCCCTCCAGTACCTGGTCCATTGGAGAGGATACGGGCCGGAGGAGAGGACTTGGGTACCTGCCCGTGATGTTCACGCTGGGGTATTGATCAGGAGGTTCCACCTTCTCTTCCCCACTAAACCGGGTCCCCTTAGTAAGGGTCCGGTGGCCCCTCATAAAAGGGGGAGTACTGTTAGGGATCTGCCAGGTACTTCATCTAGGTATACTCCTGGGATTAATCAATCCACACCTGAGGCCAGACCTGTTCGACTGACACCATCTCCCACCAACCAGGGTGGCAGGCTCAGGAGTGGGAGAGCCTATCGCGGCCTGGTCTGTCGGAGTTAGCTCCGCCCCCTGTCCTTTATTACCTGCCCTGTTCTCTCCCTCAGTGCTTGTAATTCTTTTGGATTCCTGGCCCCACTGCTGCTTGCTCCAGCCTGCTTCTGCCGTGCTTATGCCTTGCTGCAGTTCTGCTTGACCTGCTTTGCTTTGCCCCTGGCTTGCTTCTGTCTCCGTGCCCGCTCGGGTGTACTCACTTCGTCCTGGTCCTGACTGTTCGTTCGCCGCTCCGTTTCCTCGTGGCGTTCCGTGGCTACTGCCCCTTCCCTTGCGTGTTCCCTGTTTGCTTTCCTGTGCACTTAGACAGCGTAGGGACCGCCGCCCAGTTGTACCTCGTCGCCTAGGGCGGGTCGTTGCAAGTAGGCAAGGACAGGGCGGTGGGTAGATTAGGGCTCACTTTCCCTTCACCTCCTTCCTGCCATTACAAGCTCAAAGGAAGGTCAGTTTTATAGCTCCTCTAAACAGCAAAACTGTTTACAGCGGTGCTAACATAATTGCACAAGGGTTTTCAAGTGTTTTCTAATCATCCATTAGCCTTCTAACACAGTTAGCAAACACAATGTACCATTAGAACACTGGAGTGATGGTTGCTGGAAATGGGCCTCTATACACCTATGTAGATATTGCATTAAAAACCAGACGTTTGCAGCTAGAATAGTCATTTAGCACATTAACAATGTATAGAGTGTATTTTTGATTAATTTAATGTTATCTTCATTGAAAAAAACTGTGCTTTTCTTTCAAAAATAAGGAAATTTCTAAGTGACCCTAAACTTTTGAATGGTAGTGTATGTTCTATATACTTGGTGTTATTAGGCATGGGACGTTAGGTTTGAGATGCGTTATGTCTGTTTACCTCATGGTATATTTACATCTATACCTTTTTGCTGCTGCTCTCCGTGTGTGACCAGCTTTATTTAGCTAACTTTATACATGATAACATGTATTGTCGTTCATAAATAAAGATTTATATTTTTTACAATACGTGGTAGTTATATATTTACACATTCCATTGGGGCGTTATGTCCTCTGTGCTTTAGTGCTTCTAGGTTGTTTTTTCACATGCGGGTTATAGCTATACTCAGGAGAATGTGATTTACAGACGTTGGGGTGCTTTTTCTTCCTTTGTCCTTTGTGAAAATGAAGAAATTCAACATTTAAGTGGAAATAATGTTGATATTCATTTTCGCAGGCCTAATTCTAATAAATTCTGCCAAAGACCTGAGGTGTCAAAATGCTCACTATACCTCTAGATAGATTCCTTAAAGAGACTCTGTCACCACATTATAAGTTCCCTGTCTCCTACATAAGGAGATGACGCTGTAATGTAGGTGACAGTAATGCTTTTTATTTAAAAAACCGATATTTTTTCACAACGTTAGGAGCAATTTTAGTTTATGCTAATGAGCTTTCTTAATGCCCAAGTGGGCGTGTTTTTACTTTCGACCAAGTGGGCGTTGTACAGAGGAGTGCATGACACTGACCAATCGGCATCATGCACTCCTCTCCATTCATTTACACTGCACTAGCGATATAGATATATCGCTATGTGCAGCCTCATACACAAGCCCTAACATTACTACAGTGTCCTGATAATGAATACACATGACCATCCAGCCTGGACGTCATGTGTACTCAGAATCCTGACACTTCTGACTCTTTTTTTTGTGAGATTCCAGCAACGGATACGAAATCTCGCGAGATCTCGGAGCTAAACGAGATTTGGTTTCACTTGCCGGAATCTCACAAAAAAAGAGTCAGAAGTTTTTTTCAGAAAAAAAGTAGATTTTCATGTTCACAAACTAATTTCAATGAATTTTGTAAGAAAAACTGTGGGGTGAAAATGCTAACTATACCCCTAGAAAAATTCCTTGAATGGTGTAGTTTCCAAAATGGGGTCACTTTTGGTGGGTTTCCACTGTTTTGGCACCGCAAGACCTCTTCATACGTGACATGGTGCATAAAAGATATTTAAAAAGAAAAGGAGGCCCCAAAATCCTCTAGGTGCTCCTTTGCTTTTGAGGCATGTGTATCAGTACATTACCGCACTAGGGCCACATGTGGGATATTTCTAATAACTGCAGAATCTGGGCAATAAATATTGTGTTGCATTTCTCAGGTAAAACCTTCTGTGTTACAGAAACAAATCTATTACAAATTAATATTGGCAAAAAAATGAAATTTGTAAATTTCACCTCCACATTGCTTTAATTTCTGTGAAACGCCTAAATGATTAAAACTCTTTTTGAATGCTGTTTTGAATACTTTGAGGGATGCAGTTTCAAAATGGGGTGATTTATAGGGACTTTGTAATCCCTAAAAGCCACTTCAGAACTGAACTGGTCCCTGAAAAAATAGCCGTTTGAAATTTTCTTGAAAATGTGAGGAATTGCTGCAAAAGTTCTAAGTCTTGTAACGTCGTAGAAAAATAAAAGGACGTTCAAAAAATGATGCAAACATAAACTAGACATATGGGATATGTGAAATAGTAACTATTTTGTGTGGTATTACTATCTGTTTTACAAGCAGATACATTTACATTTAGAAAAATGCTGGTTTTTTTCACATTTTCTCCAAATCTTGGTGTCTTTCACAAATAAATATTGAATTTATCGGCCAAATGTTTTCACTAATATAAAGTACACTATGTCATGAGAAAACAATCTCAGAATCACTTGGATAGGTAAAAGCGAAGTTATTACCACATAAATTGACACATGTCAGATTTGAAAAAATCAACTTCGTCCTCAAGGCCAAAACAGGCTCAGTGCTCAAGGGGTTAACAGAGACCTTCTTTAGTAGTAAACAGCATAATGTATGAGAACGGAATACTACATAGAATAGACATTCAATATACAAAAATCATAAAATTGTGTCTCATCAATAACTTTAAACACAGTTGAATAACTGATTCAGAAAATAAACCACAAATTGCAAATGTATGAAACTAATTTTTAACGTTAAGTCATTGCAAACATTTTATTAGTGATATTTAATTTGCTGTAATAAACAATTGTTTCCCCTGCTATAGTTCTAAAATGTTGTGAGAATAATATTATAGTTGTATCTGTAGGTTTCTGCTGATGAACAATGAATAGTACAATAAGTGCAAGAAGAACATATGTGCTTAGCATGCAACATACTCGGATTAGGTTTTATCTTATGTCAGCTCAATTTGCATGTGTTGTTGAGTAGATAACTGTAGAGGGTGGGATTTGGTTTTAGCCTATAGAATTTAATCTCAATTTGTGTGAATGGTACCTCTAGCCTTTAAAAAGCTGCAATGACTGCTGTACAACATGGACTTTACTTGAGTTTCCAAGTTTACCTAAGACTCACCAACTATCCAACATCACAATGACTCTGTCTGCAAGCGAGAGGGCTCTTATCCTATCCCTATGGCCGAAGATTGCTCCTCAAGTCAATGATCTAGGTGGTGAGGCTTTGGATAGGTAATGTGCATTTCTATTTGCCTATTAAGCAAACTTTATTATAGCGATAGTGCTAACTATGCAAAATATGCCTGCAACATTTTAATATCTCTGAGGTAATCTAAGATACAAGGGATACATCGTATCAGAGATTACACAGTATAAACAGCATTTTTCATCTGTTATGTATGTTGGATTATGATGTCACCTGAGTTTGAGTAATGATGTCATTAGTTAAAGTTCATATTTTCAAATACTATCACTCTATTTATTAAAAATGAAGTTATTTTAGATATTAGAAGTTCCTTCTTTGTTTCAGCAATAGATGCTGATGGTCAAGAAAGATCTCTGTGACTATGCATATTTTTTATAATTCATAGTATTACATAATAGTTAAAACATTATCTTTTAGTAACAAATGATGCGACAGCTCCTAAATTGTAGTACTAGTTGCTTATACAATTTAAGTAAGCTGTAAAATAAATGTTATGTTAAATATAGTACATGTCACTGATGTTTAATAGTTCACGTCATGAAGGAAATCTTGTTTTATAACATAATACTCTAAGGCTGGAATCACACGAGCATGTTCGGTCCGTAAAGGACGGAACATATTTCGGCCGCAAGTCCTGGACCGAACACACTGCCGGGAGCCGGGCTCCTAGCATCATAGTTATGTACAACGCTAGGAGTCCCTGCCTCTCCGTGGAACTATTATCCCGTACTGAAAACATGATTACAGTACGGGACAGTTGTCTCGCAGCGAGGCAGGGACTCCTAGCGTCGTACATAACTATGATGCTAGGAGCCCGGCTCCCTGCAGTGTGTTCGGTCCAGGACTTGCGGCCGAAATACTTTCCGTCCTTTACGGGCTGAACATGCTCGTGTGAATCCAGCCTCGTTGTTTTTTTATAATTGTAACCCTGATTAATTTTATTTTAGGATGTTTCTGAGCTTCCCTCAGACCAAAACCTACTTTTCCCACTTTGACTTGTCCCAAGGATCTGCTGACATCAAGAACCATGGTGGAAAGGTCTTGAATGCTCTTGGAAATGCTGCCAATCATCTGGATGACCTTGATGCCACCCTATCCAACCTCAGCGACCTCCATGCCTATAACCTGAGAGTGGACCCTGGAAACTTTGAGGTAAAAAATATGTTATGCTTTAAATATTGAATTTTATATGTAGTACTACCCCATCTGTTGGGTTACTAACAGGAACCAGAGTAGCATCATTCACTAGTAAAGTTCACATATACAGTATTACACACTGCCTGCATACATATGCCTATATAGAAGACATATTATTTCATTTGTAATGAGTAACACTTTATTTAAAATATAACACATGAGTACATACATGCCACTGTAAATTTTATAGTGACTCTTCAATAGAATGTAAACATATACATTTATTGATTATGTATTGAAGGATATACATTATATGTCTGATTCTGAGGAATTTAATAATTTTTACAATACATTGATACCTTTATGGTTTATATGGTAAGTGTAAGAATTAACATCAAGTTTCTTCCTTGTTACAGCTGCTGAATCACACAATCCAGGTCGTCTTGGCTATTCACTTCCCACAAGAATTCAGTGCTGAAGCCCAGGCTGCTTGGGACAAATTCATTTCTGAGGTCTCCACCGTCCTAACCTCCAAGTACAGATAAAGAAATACTCATGGACTAGGAGACTACATCACTACCTGCAGCAAACCATCCTGTAGTGAAGTTCAGAGGAAACTATGACACAAATTTGTCATCAAATCCATAGGCAATCAAAGAATGTCATTCAGCTGTAATATAATTTTGCTTGGTTGTGGTTTTGCAGCAGTCTTTGTCTGGCTACTTACTTGTGTCTGTTGTCCATCAAAAGGAATCTGGTGTAATCTTTAATAAAAGTGCATTCATTTCTAATTGCTGTCGCTGGTTGCGTTTTCTTTCATGATGTTGAGATTTGGACCAGGGGCGTAATTGGGAAACACCAGGCCCCATAGCAAACTTTTGACTGCGGCCCCCTCCCCAGATACCACCAACTAGTCTATCTATCATCTATCAATCGTCTCTTCATCTTTTACAAATCTATCTTACCAGAGGCATAACTGGAAGCTCCCAGGCCCCAATAAATATAGATAAGGCTCCATGGCCCAGATGCGACCGCAACCTTTGCACCCCCTGTAGTTACACACCTGTATCTAAATGTTTGTCTATTCATCTGTCTATTACCTATATCTGTTTTGTCATTTATATTATATTCAATATAACTCTCTAATATGTAAAGGATAATTTTCACCTGTAAATATAATTACATTGTCTTCTTATGTCAAGTTATTACAAATTCTATTTATGTTCTCTTGTGTAGTTATATTAGTTTCTGGGAAAGCTGAGTGACAACCAAAGCTGCCATCACAGTCCTGAACAGTAAACTGAAAAGCTATGCTGCTTTATATGAGCTGGAAATATATCACTGCATAACTATTCAGGAGCCTGGGAAAGATGGGTAACTGGCCATGCATGAGAGAATTATAAAAATAGTATTATAAGTGACAGCCAGCACGGTTTTACTAAGGACAGAAGTTGTCAAACTAACCTGATTTGTTTTTATGAAGAGGTGAGCAGAAGCCTAGACAGAGGGGCCGCTGTGGATATAGTGTTTTTGGACTTTGCAAAGGCATTTGACACTGTCCCTCATAGACGTCTAATTGGTAAATTAAGGACTATAGGTTTAGAAAGTATAGTTTGTAATTGGATTGAGACTTGGCTCAAGGTCCGTATCCAGAGAGTTGTGGTAAATGATTCCTACTCTGAATGGTCCCCGGTTATAAGCGGTGTACCACAGGGTTCAGTGCTGGTACCACTATAATTCACCTTATTTATTAATGATATAGAGGATGGGATTAATAGCACTATTTCTATTTTTGCAGATGACACCAAGCTATGTAGTATTGTTCAGTCTATGGAAGATGTTAGTAAATTGCAAGCTGATATGAACACACTAAGTGTTTGGACATCCAGTTGGCAAATTAAGTTTAATGTAGATAAATGTAAAGTTATGCATCTGGGTACCAACAACCTGCATGCATCATATGTCGTAGTGGAGCTACACTGGGGGAGTCACTTGTAGAGAAGGATCTGGGTGTACTTGTAGATCATAAACTAAATAACAGCATGCAATGTCAATCAGCTGCTTCAAAGGCCAGCAAGATATTGTCGTATATTAAAAGAGGCATGGACTCGCGGGATAGGGATGTAATATTACCACTTTACAAAGCATTAGTGAGGCCTCATCTAGAATATGCAGTTCAGTTCTGGGCTACAGTTCATAGAAAGGATGCCCTGGAGTTGGAAAAAATACAAAGAAAAGCAACAAAGCTAATAAGGGGCATGGAGAATCTAAGTTATGAGGAAAGATTAAAAGAATTAAACCTATTTAGCCTTGAAAAAGACGACTAAGGGGGGACATGATTAACTTATATAAATATATGAATGGCACATACAAAAAATATGGTGAAATGCTGTTCCATGTAAAATCCCTTCAAAAAACAAGGGGGAACTCCCTCCGTCTGGAGAAAAAAGGTTCAACCTGCAGAGGCGACAAGCCTTCTTTACTGTGAGAACTGTGAATCTATGGAATAGTCTCTTGCAGGAGCTGGTCACAGCAGGGACAGTAGATGGCTTTAAAAAAGGCTTAGATGATTTCCTAGAACAAAAAAATATTAGCTCCTATGTGTAGAAAATTTTCCTATCCCTTTTCCCATCCCTTGGATGAACTTGAAGGACTTGTGTCTTTTTTCAACCGTACTAACTATGTAACTATGTAAGATAACATGGGAGCCTTATTTTTTTTACTTTTTACAAAAACACATACAAATATGAAGGAGATAAATAACCGTGGCCGGAGATTCCGCTACAGTAGAAGTGAGTGACTACACTGTCCATATATGGACACAGCGACGTCACTCACTTCTGAAGCGGAATCCCCGATACAAATATGAAGGAGATAAATGAATACTTAGTAAAATAACCCCAAAACGTACATTTTCTTTTGTTTTTTAATGACGATATTCCCATTTCTATTATCCCAACAGGGGTGCACCTAGCCTTTCTGCTGCATGAGGCAAAAAGTGGAATGGCGCTCCTACCCCAAAAAAAAAAGCCTATAAATTCTCTCTTTGGCTGTTCCACAGCTATCAGTCATCCTGCACCCCTTAAATCTTGTCAGCATAACTGAACACAATAGGCATGCTCAGGTTTGTGCGTTCATGCTGCTTCCTGTCAGACTGAACAGTAAGGGGATCTAAATCTGCTTCCATGCTGGTCTTGACTGGACAGAGGCCTAGCTAAAGTCCCATGGGCCCTGTAGCAAAATTTCAATTTGGGCCCACATCCCTTCAAATCACCTGCAATTAAATACAAAACGATAAATATATAAATTATGTAAAAGTCAGTTATATACATACTAAAACATTTTCCATGACTTCTTTACAAATTCTATCGATACTGGACAAACCTCAAACAAGCTCCTCAGGTCAACCACAGTCCATATGGACATCACAGAGGGGTTCTCCACCTTTGAGTGGAGATTCTGTTGCAAAGAGGCTTATTAAAGAGGACTTAATGCATTGCTCATGCATTGACACATACTGTATGCTATATTGTGAAGGGGTCTGGGAGTAAAACTTGAATGGCTTATCCTAAATGTGCTAATACAAGTGCGTTAGTGGCATGCATTAGTGGCAACAGTGGCGTTGTTAAAGGGGTCGCTGCGGTCGCAATTGTGGCCGGCCCATGAAGCCAGGGGGGCCCGCTACCACGTCAGTTTTAAAGTTACTATAGTATTTGGGGCATCTGTAATAAACTACACGGGCCCCTGGTACTATAGTAACAGTATACTTACCCTCCTTGTTCCCGAGCACAGTGGAGATTCTGAGATCTTTGACGTCATGACGTCACGACGCTGTTCACCCTGCTCTATGTCGCGACGCTGGGTGGCGTCAGGACTTCCGCTGCACACGGAGCCGAAGAGGAGGGTAAGTATAACATTGGGGTCTGCTGATGCCCTGTATCTAAGCCTACAATGTGGTAGGTTTAGATACATGGCATGATCCTGTCTGCTGGGCCCTGTATCTAAGCCTACCACATGGTAGGCTTAAGTACGTGGCCCATGTGTGATCCTGTCTGATGGGCCCACATGGTAGGCTTAGATACAGTGCCTCAGCAGCCAGTAATCTTATATTGTATACCCAGCAGACAGGATCACACATGGTGATACAGATAGTATCACACATGGGCCCTGTATCTAAGCCTACCACATATGTTTTGTGTTTCTGCTTTTTTTTAGAGGTTCGGTTGTTGGACTACATCGGATTTGAGGACGGCTTTTTTTATTTTCAATAAAATGGTTAACGAGGGTTGTGTGGTTTTTTTTTTTAAACTTTGTTACTTCCACCTTAGTAATGGCCGCTGGCTGAATGAAAGCATCCATTACTAAGGTGGGGCTTAGTGTTAGCTGGTGCAGAGGCTAACACTAACCCCCATTATTTCCCGGGTAGCCACCGCCACCAGGTGTACCAGGAAGAGCCGAGTGCGATCCAGTACCCGATAATCTGTAGTGATGGATGGCTACTGGGGCGGCTGCAGGCTGGTATTATTAGGCTGGGAAAGCCAAAAAACAGTGGCCCTTCCCACTTTGGTAGCCTGCTGCTGCTGTGTTGTATCAGGCTGGTTATAAAAAATGGGGGAGATTTTAAAAAACAATAAACAAATAATTGGAAAAAACGATACGGGGTCCACCCCATTTTTCATAACAAGCCAGATACAACAAAGCAGCAGGCTAGCAAGGGGCCTGGCTCTTCCCGGTACCCCTGGTGGCGGGGGGTACTGGGGTAATAATGGGGGTTAGTGCTAGCCTATTCAGCGGCTAACATTAAGCCCCACCTTAGTATTGGACGCTGTCAATCAGCCAGCGGCCATTACTAAGGTGGTAGTAATACATTTTTTTTAAAAATACAAAGTCATAGAAAAAATATTTGATTGAAATAAAAAGCGCCCACATACAACCCTCGTTATACATTCTATTGAGATTAAAAAACACTGCCATCTAAGTAGTTCTCGAATCCGACGTAGTCAAACAACCGAACCTGTGAAAAAACACAAACACACCAAAAAAATTAGTAACACATAAAAAAGCAAGGCAATTATTATACTTACCTTTCCTGGGTCCAGCACTGGAGCCGCAATGTCCGAGAGCTTGGCCCTATATCTAAGCCTATCATATGTGATAAAGTCTGCTGAACCACTGAACCAAATCCTATCCATAGCTATAGTGTCGAAGTGCTATAGCTATGCGGTCTCCCCTGATGTTTTAAGACCTTAGCGATGTCCCTGGTTCCTAGTGCTGGATCGTTGGGTTACTTAGGAGACCCAGCGATCCAGCTTAAAGCTGCGATCCGTCAGCCATGAGAAGAAGTTGGAAGGGACACAAGAAGGACTATTGCAGCGGAGCCTTTAGCTCCGCCTCTGAGTGGCAACAGGTAAAATCTGCAAAACAAGTTACTGCCGATAATCAATAATTGTCTCAATTTATTAAGTGAAATTAATGGCAGTCAGAGCCTCCTCATGTGGCAGCACCCTTGCATAGGCGATCAATTGAATGGGAGCTGAGTTTCAGTTCTCCGGCACGGCCACTGTACAGTTGATGGAACTGTCTGCTTTTGACTCCATCCACGGTATAGTTCTGGGCTCAGCGGCAGCCCAAACTGCTGTTCAGTGTGGGTGCCTGGTGTTGGATATTCACTGATCTGATATTGATAACCAATCCTAAGAATAAGAAGTCGATAAAAAAAAAGCCAAGAAAACCCCTTTAACCTTGAACAGATTACATATTTTGCTTAGAAATATACAGTGGATTTAAAAAGTCTAGCCCCTGTTAAAATGCCAGATTTTTGTCATGTCAAAAAATCAGTACAAGATGAATCATTTCAGAACTTTTCCACCTTTAATGTGACCCATAATCTGTACAATTCTATTGAAAAACAAACTGATAGAATTTAGAGGGGAAAAATCTAAATATCAAAACTAAAATAATGTGGTTGTATAAGTGTGAACACCCTCTTATAATTGGGGATGTGGTTGTGTTCAGAAATAGCCAATCTGTCATGTCGGTGGCTGCGGGTCGTCAGGTTCACTCACCTCCTGACGGCCACAGCAATGGGTCTGCGAGCGCTGGCCCCAGTCTCCTCCTCAGGACATGCCAGCGCTCACTTCCACTCACCTCGGCCGGGTCCCGTAGTGTGTAATGGGTAATCAGCCCATGAGTGCCCTGGACTATAAGAAGGGCCGAGCCCCTTGCTTCGATGCCTGAGCGTTGTTTGTCGTATCATAGTTTGTCTAAGCAAATGGTCTCCTAGTGTTTTCCAGTTCCCAGTGTACCCTGTTCCTGTATCCCGTGATATCAAGTGCCGTGCTGTGCTGTAGTCGTGCTGTGCTGTATTCCACGCCTGTCCTGCTACTCCACGCCTGACGTCTACCCGCTGCCTAGCCGAGCCTGCCTTTCTACTGTCCGAGCTGCCACAGGTATCCTATACGAACTATAGACTGTGACCTGCGCCCTGTTGGCCAGCTGCCATACCACCAAGGCGGTATGGTCCAGTGGATTCACGAACCCTACGTGACACAATAACAAATAAACTCATGTTAAATAGTAGTCAGTACACAGCTGCCATTACTTTAAGTGATTCTGAGTAACCCCATATAAAGTACAACTGTTCTATCATTTTTTATTCAACACAATGTGAAATTTTAACAAGAATGCACTCATTTTGAAAACAAAGTATTAAAATACACGCTTTACAATACAAAATGACTTTTATAGCTTTAACCACTACCCTTGAAACCCAAGCAATGTTTTAGAAATGTTATATAAGGCCTTAATCCCTACTTCTTGGATGAAAAGTCCTGAATAGAAGCCATTCATAACATCCTTATAAAGGAGCAGTTTATTGTCCAAGTGATCAAGGGCATGTTTTAATTGAACATAGGTGAATTTTTCCATTGAGGATAGATCAAAACCCACAAAAAGTTGCTAAAATGCTTTAATTTTTCCATCCTCCACTACGTCTAGTATACACCTTATTCCTTTTTGTCTTAGGAGAGGAAGCTCTGAGATATCCTTGAGCTGCTCTAACCATAATTTATGCCATAAAGGCGAAAATTCTATTCAACTTTTCCTTCCTAGCATTTTACTCATGAGAGTCCAAAAGTCATGTAGATGACGGGCTGTTGGCACATTTGCTAGTACACCAGATAGTAATTGGCCGGATTCTAACACTTCAAAAAAATTGGAGTATTGACCTATTGGTCTTAGATATAACCCACAGCAAAAATGTATCCTTGTTCCATTCCTTAATGTAAAGTAATTGAGCTGCCAAAAAATACAAGCGGATCTCAGGGAATGCTAAAACTCCTCTTGTCTTTGGAAGGCATAAAAAAAAAATCAAATTTTAGCCGAACCCTTTTCATCCCCCATATAAGTTAGTTAAACGTAATAATAATTCTTTTGAAGTGTTTATCATGAATCCCGATTGGGCATACTCCAAAAATAATCAATAATTTAGGTAATACAACTGTTTTTATCAGAATAATTCTGTCAGCTTTTGATATAGGTAGTTTACCCCAGATTTTACTTTTTTTCTCCAGTTCTTTTATCATAGGGATAATGATAGGCCCTATTCACATGACAGGGATTCCCGAATGTGTGACGGACGTTATTTGAACGGCCATCATACGGCCGCAGTAGGAACAATAGACCCCAAATGGGGCATGTGATGAGGATATTTTTTTGCTCCCAGTAGGAGCGGAATCCCTAATCCCCGGCCACAGCGTTGCCGAAGCTGTGGCCGGAGATTCCGCTCCAGGAGAAGTCCCTAACTTCACCGTCCATATATGGACAGTCACGTCAGCGACTTCTCCTGGAGCGGTCCCCTACTCCTGAAGCGGATATTGCAGCGCTGTGGCCGGTGTTTTTCACTCCAGGTGAAATCCCTGACTTTGCTGTCCATATATGGACACAGTGATGTCAGGGATTTCTGAAGCAGAAGAAACCCCGGCGCTGTGGCCGGTGATTACGATTCAGGAGAAGTCCCTGACTTCATTCTCCATATATTGACATTGAAGTCAGGGACAACTCTTGGAATGGTCCCCTACAGTGGCGCTATCTACACGAAGGTAGGGGGGTGAGATCTATGGGGGGGTGTTATGTAAAAGGGCGCTGTGTGGCACTACCTACAGGGGGCAGTGTGGCACTACCTACAGGGGGCTGTGTGGCACTTCCTACAGGGGGGCTGTGTCAGTATCTACAGAGGGCAGTGTGTGGCATTATCTACGAAGGGAAGTGTGTGGCAAAAAATTTACAAATGAAATGCATCCATTTTTAAAACGGACAGGGAAAAAAACTGATGCAAAACGGGTCAAAATCGGCTGTTAAAAATGGAAACACGGCCCTGAAAGGAAACATATGCAACACGGCCGAGTAAAACTGACCAAAACTGACGTTTTTATCGGCCGACACTTAAGCCCTGTCGTGTGAATAGAGCCTTAAGAGCCACAAAATCTTTCAATTCCCAGATATTTAAATTTTTGACCCGGATAGATCGCTTTTATTTTATTTTGTAGTATTAAATTCCTTTTATCAAGGGATAACAGCGTGGATTTCGCCCAATTACTTTCAAGACCAGAAAATAAAAAAAATCTTAATTTTGGCTATTACATACTCCAGTTTACCCTTTGGATTTTTTAAAAACAGGAGTAAGTCATCCATGTAGAGGACAATTTTGTCCTCTCTCCTCGCCAGCACGAATCCCCTCAATGTACTGATCTGCCCCGATTAGATTGGCCAGATGTTCAACCGCCAAGGCAAATAACAGGGGAGACAGTGGACAGTCTTGTCTCGTACCCTGCTTTAAGAAAAAAACCTCTGAATTCTTCCAATTGACCCTAATATTGGCTCTGGGACTGGTATATAGTAATTTAACCAGACCAATAAATAATTTGCCAAATCCCAATTTCCTTAATGCTGCCCAAAGGGCACCTTGTCTTACGCTTTAACTGCGTCCAAAGGCAGGATGGAGCGGGGGTCCCCCCCGGAAGTCACGTGAATATTGCCAAAGACTCGTCGGACACTTTGCCGCACTGTTCTGCCTGGAATAAAACCGTTTTGATAATTATGAATTACCGTTGTAATTATTTTTGCCAATCTAATTGCCAAGACATTTGCAAAAAGTTTGACATCTGTATTTATCCCCTTACCGTTGTAAAGAATTTTCAGTTTTTCAATTTAATTTTTCATTTTAATTTTTCCGTCAATATAGACCTATGTGGCTTGATTTTGGTGGGACAAGTTTTAGTTTTTCGTAACACCATTTATTTTGCCATATAATGTACTAGGAAATGGGAAAAAAATTATTTGCGGGGTAGAAAATGAAAAAAACAGCAATTCCTCCATTATTTCTTGCGCTTCGTTTTTACGGAATTCACCGTGCAATTAAGACAACATGTTAAATTTATTCTTTGGGCCAATACGATTACGACGATGCAAAATATATAGTTTTTTCTATGTTTTAATACTTTTATAAGGAAAAAATAAAATGTATTTTGAGAGCCATAAAGTTTTTATTTTTTCCGTCGATTAAGTGGTATGAGGGCTTATTTTTCGCAGGATAAGCTGTCGTTTTTAATGCTATCATTATGACTTTTTGTTAAATTTTTTTGTGGGAGATAAGGTGACCAATAAATAGCGATTCTGGCATTTGCAATTTTTTTTTTACGGCGTATATTGTGCGGGTTAAATAATTATATATTGTAATAGTTCAGACTTTTACAGATTCGGCAATACAAATTGTTTATTTATTAATTTTTTTTACAATGCTTTAGGGGGGAAATGGGAAAAGTTTTTTTTTTTGCTTTTAATTAATTAATTTTTTTTAATTAAAAAATCACTTTATTTTACAAATGTTTACTTTTTTTTATTAGTCCCCCTAGGGGACTTCAACCAGCAATCGTTGGATCGCTTGCACTTTATACTGCAATAGTAATATATTTCAATATACCGCCTTTCTGACAAGCTTCTATAATGCCCTGCCAGAAGTAGGGCTTAATAGGGGCACAAAGATGGCGGACTTGGGGGCCTTTATTAGGCCAGGCTTATATGAGTCCACTTTTTCTGAGCATTTATCTTTTTTTAACCCTCTCCCGCTCCTGGACGTACTATTAGGTCATGGTAACTATAGCGTTCGCGCTCCATGACATAATAGTTTCGGCCGTCCTCCCGACACATACAGGAGATGTGACAGCTGCTGTCTCGTACAGCAGCTGTCACAGCTCCTACAGCGGGTACGATCGCTGTGTCCCCACTGATTAACCCCTTAAAAGCCGCGTTCTATAGAGATCGCGGCTTTTTAGGGGTTAAGCTGCCATCGCCGGCCTGCTACACGATAGCGGCCGGCGATGGTGACTATGGCAACCGGACACCAAACAATGGCGTCCGGCTATGCCATAGACGGAAGCCTAGTCGATCCTGACAACGTCAGGACCCACTATGCTTGCTGTCAGTGAGTAGCTGACAGTTCTAAAACACTGCACTACGCATGTAGTGCAGTGTATTAGAATAGCGATCAGGGCCTCCTGCCCTCAAGTCCCCTAATGGGACAAAGTAATAAAGTAAAAAAAAAGTTAAAAAAAGATGTGTAAAAATAAGAATATAAAAGTTTTAAAACTATTACAAGTAAAAATCCCCCTTTTTACCTTATCAGTCATTTATTATTAATAAAAATATATAAACAAACAAATAAACTATACATAATTGGTATCGCCGCGTCCGTAACGGCCTGAACTACAAAATTATTTCGTTATTTATCCTGCACGGTGAACGCCGTAAAAGAAAATAATAATAAACCGTACCACAATCACAATTGTTTGGTCACTTCACCTCCCAAAAAATGGAATAAAAAGAGATCAAAAAGTCGCATGTACCGAAAAATGGTACTGATCGAAACTACAGTTCGTTACGCAAAAAATAAGTCCTCGCACGGCTTTATTGATTGAAAAATAGAAAAGCTCTGGCTCTTAGAATAAGGTAACACAAAAAGTGAATGATTTTTTACAAAACGTATTTTATTGTGCAAACGCCATAAGACATAAAAAAAAACTATAAACATCTGGTATCGCCGTAATCGTATCGCCCCGCAGAATAAAGTGAATATGTCATTTATAGCGCACGGTGCACGCTGTAAAAAAAATAGAATAAAAAAACAATAGTAGAATTGCTGTTTTTTAGTCACCACGCCACCTAAAAATAGAATAAAAACTGATCAAAAAGTCACATGCACCCCAAGAAAACTACAATGGATTCCTCAAGGGGTCTAATTTCCAAATTGGGGTCACTTTTGGGGGGTTTCCAATGTTTTGGCACCACAAGACCTCTTCAAACCGGACATGGTGCCTAATAAAAAAAGAGGCCTCAAAATCCACTAGGTGCTCCTTTGCTTCGGAGGCCGGCGCTTCAGTCCATTACCACACTAGGGCCACATGTGGGATATTTCTCTAAACTGCAGAATCTGGGCAATACGTATTAAGTTGCGTTTCTCTGATAAATCCTTTTGTGTTGTAAAAAAAATGGTATAAAGAGGATTTTCTGACAAAAAAAAAATTTAAACTTCACCTCTACTTTGCTCTAAATTTCTGTGAAACACCTAAAGGGTTCATAAACTTTCTAAATGCTGTTGTGAATACTTTGAGGGGTCTAGTTTCTAAAATGGGGTGTTTGATAGGGGTTTCTAATATGTGGGCCCCTCAAAGCAACTTCAAAACTGAACTGGAACCTAAAAAAATAAATAAATTAGGCAATACTTCGCTTCTTACATTATACTGATAATGAGCTGTGCCCAACCTGAGATGACCCCAGTTTTGACCGTTTGTATGAACGGAGACCCCTCTTAGACCGTTTCAGTGCCCGGTTTTCTCAAGCATTCACCCCCAAGAAGTGTATTTCTATTGATGAGTCCCTGGTACATTTTAAAGGGAGGGTTCAATTCCGCGAGTACCTGCCGGGTAAGAGGGCAAGGTATGGCGTTAAGATGTCTAAGCTGTGCGAGAGTGCATCAGGGTATACCTACAGGTTTAGGATATATGAAGGAAAGGCCACCCCCAAACCAGACTGCATCCTGGACTACAATAGGTACATGGGAGGGATGGACTTGTCAGATCAAATCCTGAAGCCCTACAGCGCCATGCGGTGTGGTATAAGAAGCTGGCCGGGCACATCATACAGATGGCTTTGTACAATGCGTACGTGCTACGTCGATGTGCAGGCCAGACGGGAACTTTCCTGGAATTTCAAGAGGTGATTATCAAGAACCTAATCTTTAGGGACCAAGAAGGGGGGCACCCAGTACTTCTGTAAGCGGGGCCACACGCATCGTATCAGGGCGGCAACACTTTCCAGGAGAAGTTCCCCAAACTGGCAAGAAGGGAAAAAGTCAAAAGAGGTGCAAAGTCTGCTATAAGAGGGCTATAAGGGATGACACAATATATCAATGTGACACGTGTCCCGAATAACCAGAGCTCTGTATGAAAGCGTGTTTTCAAATTTATCATGCATTGGCATTTTTTTCATTTCACAGCCCAATTCAAATACGTGCTGTGAAAAAACTGTGCGGTCAAAATGGTAACAACAACCATAAATGAATTCCTTGAGGGGTGTAGTTTCCAAAATGGGGTCACTATTGGGGGATTCCTACTGTTTTGGCACCTCAACACCTCTTCAAACCTGGCATGCTGCCTAAAATATATTCTATTAAAAAAGAGGACTCAAAATGCACTAGGTGCTTCTTTGCTTCTAGGGCTTGTGTTTTAGTCCACGAGCGCAGTAGAGCCACATGTGGGACATTTCTAAAAACTGCAGAATCTGGAAAATACATATTTAGTAGTGTTTCTCTGGTAAAACCTTCTGTGTTACAGAAAAGAAAATCAATAAAATTGAAATTCAGCAAATTTCACCTCCACGTTGCTTTAATTCCTGTGAAATGCCTGAAGTGTTAAAAAACTTTCTAAATGCTGTTTTAAATACTTTGAGGGGTCTAGTTTTTAAAATGGGGTGTTTTATCAGGGTTTATAAAACATAGGCCCCTCAAAGCCACTTCAGAACTCAAGAGGTACCTTAAAAAAAAGGCTTTTGAAATTTTCTTAAAAATATGAGAAATTGCTGTTTATGTTCTAAGCCTTGTAACGTCCAAGAAAAATAAAAGAATGTTCAAAATACGATGCCAATCTAAAGTAGACATATGGGAAATGTGAACTAGTAACTATTTTGGCTGGTATTACCGTCTGTTTTACAAGCAGATGCATTTAAATTCTGAAAAATGCTATTTTTTCTAAAGTTTCTCTATATTTAGCAATTTTTCACCAATAAACACTGAATATATCGACCAAATTTTACCACGAACATGAAGCCCAATGTGTCATGAGAAAACAATCTCAGAATCGCTCGGGGAGGTTTAAGCATTCCGACGTTATTACCACATAAAGTGAATTATGTCAGATTTGAAAAATGGGCTCTGAGCCTTAAGGCCAAAACAAGGCTGCGTCCTTAAGGGGTTAATATCAGTATAATGTTTGCTTCTATCAGTAATTGGCAATTTACCTGGCCTATTGATTAGCACAATGTCCTATATAATGCCGGAAGCAATTATATTTTCATATTTTCTGTACAGCTCAAAAGGAAACCCATCCAAACCTGGTGCTGAATTACCCTTTACCCCTTTACAGCACTTTTTATTTCTTCCAGAGTAACTGGGAGGTCTAATTGTTCCCTTTGAGCACATGATATTTGAACCCAGGGGATAGAGTCCAAATATTCCTCTAACTGAACCTTACTATACTTTACCTCGGACTTATATAAATTTGAATAGTATTCAAAGAATTAATCTCTAATCATTCATCTCTAATTATTAAGCCTGCCCGGTTCCTCAACGCTAAAACATTGTTACCCTTATTGTGATTTTTAATAATGTTCGTTAACATCTTATTTGGGCTACCTGCTTCACAGAAACTTTTTTTTCTTAAAAAAGAACATTTTATTTTGAGCTTTATTTAGTAATCATTCTTTATATTCCTTCTGAGTCTTTTATTATAATATTTTTTCGCATTCTTCTGTTCTTAACTTTTTCCCCATTCATCTTTATTGTATTC
The DNA here is from genome assembly GCF_050947455.1 of Rhinoderma darwinii. Taxonomy (NCBI): domain Eukaryota; kingdom Metazoa; phylum Chordata; class Amphibia; order Anura; family Rhinodermatidae; genus Rhinoderma; species Rhinoderma darwinii. Next base: position 95,167,302 of record NC_134692.1, read on the forward strand.
GCATTTAAATTTGACAATATACCCGAAAATATACCTCTAATGAACACCTTTATTGTTTTCCACACTATTAAGTCAGGAGCTGAGCCCCAATTAATATCTATCATGCTTTTACACTGGGCTTTTTTTTAAATCCATGTTTTGTATCAAAGTGAACCAATGCAGGTTACTTTTAATTCTTTTTGGGGGACAATACCTATCTAAAGAATACTACAACAGGTGAATAATCTGATATACTTCTGGTGTCATATATAATTTTCCCAATTAATGTAAGGAAGGAATCACTGCATGGCACCATATAAATTTGTGACACTGTGTGGTGTGTGGCGTTATAACAAGAAAAACATTGATTTTGTTAGTTTTTAAGCCGCCAGATATCCTACAGGCCCAAATTTTCGCTTACTCTGGCCAATAAGCCTTCACACCACTCTATTGACAGAAAAATAAAAAAAAGTTATGGCTCTTGGAAAGCGGGTAGGAAAAAACGAAAAAGAAGAAACAAAAATCTTAGCAGTCTGGAAAGGGTTAATTAATTTCTAATAAAAAAAAACCATTTATGACCACATGTGGGTTATAGCTATACGGCGATCTGTTTTTGTGCCACATCTCTCTATGTCCTGTTCCTCCACTATGTCTCTAGGTATGCCTTGTTACCCTCATTACTGGTGATTGCTGCAATTTTGCTAGCTTACCTGCATTGGCTTTCTGTATTTTCGCCACTGCCATATATATTTTTCACCATGTAGTATTTGTGGCTGTATCTAGCATCTTTATATCTGCCTGTCTTTCTGCAACAGCTATATCATCACTTACACTACCGTTCAAAAGTTTGGGGTCACCCAAACAATTTTGTGTTTTCCATGAAAACTCACTTATATTTATCAAATCAGTTGCAAAATGACTAGAAAATATAGTCAAGACATTGACAAGGTTAGAAATAATGATTTTTATTTGAAATAATAATTTTCTCCTTCAAACTTTGCTTTCGTCAAAGAATGCTCCATTTGCAGCAATTACAGCATTGCAGACCTTTGGCATTCTAGCTGTTAATTTGCTGAGGTAATCGGGAGAAATTTCAGCCCATGCTTCCAGAAGCCCCTCCCACAAGTTGGATTGGCTTGATGGGCACTTCTTGCGTACCATACGGTCAAGCTGCTCCCACAACAGCTCTATGGGGTTGAGATCTGGTAACTGCGCTGGCCACTCCATTACAGATAGAATACCAGCTGCTTGCTTCTTCCCTAAATAGTTCTTGCATAATTTGGAGGTGTGCTTTGGGTCATTGTCCTGTTGTAGGATGAAATTGGCTCCAATCAAGCGCTGTCCACAGGGTATGGCATGGCGTTGCTAAATGGAGTGATAGCCTTCCTTTTTCAAAATCCCTTTTACCTTGTACAAATCTCACACTTTACCAGCCCCAAAGCAACCCCAGACCATCACATTACCTCCACCATGCTTGACAGATGGTGTCAGGCACTCTTCCAGCATCTTTTCAGTTGTTCTGCGTCTCACAAATGTTCTTCGGTGTGATCCAAACACCTCAAACTTCTATTCGTCTGTCCATAACACTTTTTTCCAATCTTCCTCTGTCCAATGTCTGTGTGCTTTTGCCCATATTAATCTTTTCCTTTTATTAGCCAGTCTCAGATATGGCTTTTTCTTTGCCACTCTGCCCTGAAGGCCAGCATCCCGGAGTCGCCTCTTCACTGTAGACGTTGACACTGGCGTTTTGCAGGTACTATTTAATGAAGCTGCCAGTTGAGGACCTGTGAGGCGTCTATTTCTCAAACTAGAGACTCTAATGTACTAGTCTTGTTGCTCAGTTGTGCAGCGGGGGCTCCCACTTCTCTTTCTACTCTGGTTAGAGCCTGTTTGTGCTGTTCTCTGAAGGGAGTAGTACACACCGTTGTAGGAAATCTTCAGTTTCTTGGCAATTTCTCGCATGGAATAGCCTTAATTTCTAAGAACAAGAATAGACTGTCGAGTTTCACATGAAAGCTCTCTTTTTCTAGCCATTTTGAGAGTTTAATCGAACCCACAAATGTAATGCTCTAGATTCTCAACTAGCTCAAAGGAAGGTCAGTTTTATAGCTCCTCTAAACATCAAAACTGTTTACAGCGGTGCTAACATAATTGCACAAGGGTTTTCAAGTGTTTTCTAATCATCCATTAGCCTTCTAACACAGTTAGCAAACACAATGTACCATTAGAACACTGGAGAGATGGTTGCTGGAAATGGGCCTCTATACACCTATGTAGATATTGCATTAAAAACCAGACGTTTGCAGCTAGAATAGTCATTTAGCACATTAACAATGTATAGAGTGTATTTTTGATTAATTTAATGTTATCTTCATTGAAAAAAACTGTGCTTTTCTTTCAAAAATAAGAAAATTTCTAAGTGACCCTAAACTTTTGAATGGTAGTGTATGTTCTATATACTTGGTGTTATTAGGCATGGGACGTTAGGTTTGAGATGCGTTATGTCTGTTTACCTCATGGTATATTTACATCTATACCTTTTTGCTGCTGCTCTCCGTGTGTGACCAGCTTTATTTAGCTAACTTTATACATGATAACATGTATTGTCGTTCATAAATAAAGATTTATATTTTTTACAATACGTGGTAGTTATATATTTACACATTCCATTGGGGCGTTATGTCCTCTGTGCTTTAGTGCTTCTAGGTTGTTTTTTCACATGCGGGTTATAGCTATACTCAGGAGAATGTGATTTACAGACGTTGGGGTGCTTTTTCTTCCTTTGTCCTTTGTGAAAATGAAGAAATTCAACATTTAAGTGGAAATAATGTTGATATTCATTTTCGCAGGCCTAATTCTAATAAATTCTGCCAAAGACCTGAGGTGTCAAAATGCTCACTATACCTCTAGATAGATTCCTTAAAGAGACTCTGACACCACATTATAAGTGCCCTATCTCCTACATAAGGAGATGGGTGCTGTAATGTAGGTGACAGTAATGCTTTTTATTTAAAAAAACGATCTTTTTTCACAACGTTAGGGGCGATTTTAGTTTATGCTAATGAGCTTTCTTAATGCCCAAGTGGGCGTGTTTTTACTTTCGACCAAGTGGGCGTTGTACAGAGGAGTGCATGACACTGACCAATCGGCATCATGCACTCCTCTCCATTCATTTACACTGCACTAGCGATATAGATATATCGCTATGTGCAGCCTCATACACAAGCCCTAACATTACTACAGTGTCCTGATAATGAATACACATGACCATCCAGCCTGGACGTCATGTGTACTCAGAATCCTGACACTTTTGACTCTTTTTTTTGAGATTCCAGCAACGGATACAAAATCTCGCGAGATCTCGGAGCTAAACGAGATTTGGTTTCACTTGCCGGAATCTCACAAAAAAAGAGTCAGAAGTTTTTTTCAGAAAAAAAGTAGATTTTCATGTTCACAAACTAATTTCAATGAATTTTGTAAGAAAAACTGTGGGGTGAAAATGCTAACTATACCCCTAGAAAAATTCCTTGAATGGTGTAGTTTCCAAAATGGGGTCACTTTTGGAGGGTTTCCACTGTTTTGGCACCGCAAGACCTCTTCATACGTGACATGGTGCATAAAAGATATTTAAAAAGAAAAGGAGGCCCCAAAATCCTCTAGGTGCTCCTTTGCTTTTGAGGCATGTGTATCAGTACATTACCGCACTAGGGCCACATGTGGGATATTTCTAATAACTGCAGAATCTGGGCAATAAATATTGTGTTGCATTTCTCAGGTAAAACCTTCTGTGTTACAGAAACAAATCTATTACAAATTAATATTGGCAAAAAAATGAAATTTGTAAATTTCACCTCCACATTGCTTTAATTTCTGTGAAACGCCTAAATGATTAAAACTCTTTTTGAATGCTGTTTTGAATACTTTGAGGGATGCAGTTTCAAAATGGGGTGATTTATAGGGACTTTGTAATCCCTAAAAGCCACTTCAGAACTGAACTGGTCCCTGAAAAAATAGCCGTTTGAAATTTTCTTGAAAATGTGAGGAATTGCTGCAAAAGTTCTAAGTCTTGTAACGTCGTAGAAAAATAAAAGGACGTTCAAAAAATGATGCAAACATAAACTAGACATATGGGATATGTGAAATAGTAACTATTTTGTGTGGTATTACTATCTGTTTTACAAGCAGATACATTTACATTTAGAAAAATGCTGGTTTTTTTCACATTTTCTCCAAATCTTGGTGTCTTTCACAAATAAATATTGAATTTATCGGCCAAATGTTTTCACTAATATAAAGTACACTATGTCATGAGAAAACAATCTCAGAATCACTTGGATAGGTAAAAGCGAAGTTATTACCACATAAATTGACACATGTCAGATTTGAAAAAATCAACTTCGTCCTCAAGGCCAAAACAGGCTCAGTGCTCAAGGGGTTAACAGAGACCTTCTTTAGTAGTAAACAGCATAATGTATGAGAACGGAATACTACATAGAATAGACATTCAATATACAAAAATCATAAAATTATGTCTCATCAATAACTTTAAACACAGTTGAATAACTGATTCAGAAAATAAACCACAAATTGCAAATGTATGAAACTAATTTTTAACGTTAAGTCATTGCAAACATTTTATTAGTGATATTTAATTTGCTGTAATAAACAATTGTTTCCCCTGCTATAGTTCTAAAATGTTGTGAGAATAATATTATAGTTGTATCTGTAGGTTTCTGCTGATGAACAATGAATAGTACAATAAGTGCAAGAAGAACATATGTGCTTAGCATGCAACATACTCGGATTAGGTTTTATCTTATGTCAGCTCAATTTGCATGTGTTGTTGAGTAGATAACTGTAGAGGGTGGGATTTGGTTTTAGCCTATAGAATTTAATCTCAATTTGTGTGAATGGTACCTCTAGCCTTTAAAAAGCTGCAATGACTGCTGTACAACATGGACTTTACTTGAGTTTCCAAGTTTACCTAAGACTCACCAACTATCCAACATCACAATGACTCTGTCTGCAAGCGAGAGGGCTCTTATCCTATCCCTATGGCCGAAGATTGCTCCTCAAGTCAATGATCTAGGTGGTGAGGCTTTGGATAGGTAATGTGCATTTCTATTTGCCTATTAAGCAAACTTTATTATAGCGATAGTGCTAACTATGCAAAATATGCCTGCAACATTTTAATATCTCTGAGGTAATCTAAGATACAAGGGATACATCGTATCAGAGATTACACAGTATAAACAGCATTTTTCATCTGTTATGTATGTTGGATTATGATGTCACCTGAGTTTGAGTAATGATGTCATTAGTTAAAGTTCATATTTTCAAATACTATCACTCTATTTATTAAAAATGAAGTTATTTTAGATATTAGAAGTTCCTTCTTTGTTTCAGCAATAGATGCTGATGGTCAAGAAAGATCTCTGTGACTATGCATATTTTTTATAATTCATAGTATTACATGATAGTTAAAACATTATCTTTTAGTAACAAATGATGCGACAGCTCCTAAATTGTAGTACTAGTTGCTTATACAATTTAAGTAAGCTGTAAAATAAATGTTATGTTAAATATAGTACATGTCACTGATGTTTAATAGTTCACGTCATGAAGGAAATCTTGTTTTATAACATAATACTCTAAGGCTGGAATCACACGAGCATGTTCGGTCCGTAAAGGACGAAACATATTTCGGCCGCAAGTCCTGGACCGAACACACTGCCGGGAGCCGGGCTCCTAGCATCATAGTTATGTACAACGCTAGGAGTCCCTGCCTCTCCGTGGAACTATTATCCCGTACTGAAAACATGATTACAGTACGGGACAGTTGTCTCGCAGCGAGGCAGGGACTCCTAGCGTCGTACATAACTATGATGCTAGGAGCCCGGCTCCCTGCAGTGTGTTCGGTCCAGGACTTGCAGCCGAAATACTTTCCGTCCTTTACGGACTGAACATGCTCGTGTGAATCCAGCCTCGTTGTTTTTTTTATAATTGTAACCCTGATTATTTTTATTTTAGGATGTTTCTGAGCTTCCCTCAGACCAAAACCTACTTTTCCCACTTTGACTTGTCCCAAGGATCTGCTGACATCAAGAACCATGGTGGAAAGGTCTTGAATGCTCTTGGAAATGCTGCCAATCATCTGGATGACCTTGATGCCACCCTATCCAACCTCAGCGACCTCCATGCCTATAACCTGAGAGTGGACCCTGGAAACTTTGAGGTAAAAAATATGTTATGTTTTAAATATTGAATTTTATATGTAGTACTACCCCATCTGTTGGGTTACTAACAGGAACCAGAGTAGCATCATTCACTAGTAAAGTTCACATATACAGTATTACACACTACCTGCATACATATGCCTATATAGAAGACATATTATTTCATTTGTAATGAGTAACACTTTATTTAAAATATAACACATGAGTACATACATGCCACTGTAAATTTTATAGTGACTCTTCAATAGAATGTAAACATATACATTTATTGATTATGTATTGAAGGATATACATTATATGTCTGATTCTGAGGAATTTAATAATTGATACAATACATTGATACCTTTATGGTTTATATGGTAAGTGTAAGAATTAACATGAAGTTTCTTCCTTGTTACAGCTGCTGAATCACACAATCCAGGTCGTCTTGGCTATTCACTTCCCACAAGAATTCAGTGCTGAAGCCCAGGCTGCTTGGGACAAATTCATTTCTGAGGTCTCCACCGTCCTGACCTCCAAGTACAGATAAAGAAATACTCATGGACTAGGAGACTACATCACTACCTGCAGCAAACCATCCTGTAGTGAAGTTCAGAGGAAACTATGACACAAATTTGTCATCAAATCCATAGGCAATCAAAGAATGTCATTTAGCTGTAATATAATTTTGCTCGGTTGTGGTTTTGCAGCAGTCTTTGTCTGGCTATTTACTTGTGTCTGTTGTCCATCAAAAGGAATCTGGTGTAATCTTTAATAAAAGTGCATTCATTTCTAATTGCTGTCGCTGGTTGCGTTTTCTTTCATGATGTTGAGATTTGGACCAGGGGCGTAATTGGGAAACACCAGGCCCCATAGCAAACTTTTGACTGCGGCCCCCTCCCCAGATACCACCAACTAGTCTATCTATCATCTATCAATCGTCTCTTCATCTTTTACAAATCTATCTTACCAGAGGCATAACTGGAAGCTCCCAGGCCCCAATAATTTATAGATAAGGCTCCATGGCCCAGATGCGACCGCAACCTTTGCACCCCCTGTAGTTACACACCTGTATCTAAATGTTTGTCTATTTATCTGTCTATTACCTATATCTGTTTTGTCATTTATATTATATTCAATATAACTCTCTAATATGTAAAGGATAATTTTCACCTGTTAATATAATTACATTGTCTTCTTATGTCAAGTTATTACAAATTCTATTTATGTTCTCTTGTGTAGTTATATTAGTTTCTGGGAAAGCTGAGTGACAACCAAAGCTGCCATCACAGTCCTGAACAGTAAACTGAAAAGCTATGCTGCTTTATATGAGCTGGAAATATATCACTACATAACTATTCAGGAGCCTGGGAAAGATGGGTAACTGGCCATGCATGAGAGAATTATAAAAATAGTATTATAAGTGACAGCCAGCACGGTTTTACTAAGGACAGAAGTTGTCAAACTAACCTGATTTGTTTTTATGAAGAGGTGAGCAGAAGCCTAGACAGAGGGGCCGCTGTGGATTTAGTGTTTTTGGACTATGCAAAGGCATTTGACACTGTCCCTGATAGACGTCTAATTGGTAAATTAAGAACTATAGGTTTAGAAAGTATAGTTTGTAATTGGATTGAGACTTGGCTCAAGGTCCGTATCCAGAGAGTTGTGGTAAATGATTCCTACTCTGAATGGTCCCCGGTTATAAGTGGTGTACCCCAGGATTCAGTGCTGGTACCACTATAATTCACCTTATTTATTAATGATATAGAGGATGGGATTAATAGCACTATTTCTATTTTTGCAGATGACACCAAGCTATGTAGTATTGTTCAGTCTATGGAAGATGTTAGTAAATTGCAAGCTAATATGAACACACTAAGTGTTTGGGCATCCAGTTGGCAAATTAAGTTTAATGTAGATAAATGTAAAGTTATGCATCTGGGTACCAACAACCTGCATGCATCATATGTCCTAGGGGGAGCTACACTGGGGGAGTCACTTGTTGAGAAGGATCTGGGTGTACTTGTAGATCATAAGCTAAATAACAGCATGCAATTTCAATCAGCTGCTTCAAAGGCCAGCAAGATATTGCCGTATATTAAAAGAGGCATGGACTCGCGGGACAGGGATGTAATATTACCTCTTTATAAAGCATTAGTGAGGCCTCATCTAGAATATGCAGTTCAGTTATGGGCTACAGTTCATAGAAAGGATGCCCTGGAGTTGGAAAAAATACAAAGAAAAGCAACAAAGCTAATAAGGGGCATGGAGAATCTAAGTTATGAGGAAAGATTAAAAGAATTAAACCTATTTAGCCTTGAAAAAGACGACTAAGGGGGGACATGATTAACTTATATAAATATATGAATGGCACATACAAAAAATATGGTGAAATGCTGTTCCATGTAAAATCCCTTCAAAAAACAAGGGGGCACTCCCTCCGTCTGGAGAAAAAAGGTTCAACCTGCAGAGGCGACAAGCCTTCTTTACTGTGAGAACTGTGAATCTATGGAATAGTCTCTTGCAGGAGCTGGTCACAGCAGGGACAGTAGATGGCTTTAAAAAAGGCTTAGATAATTTCCTAGAACAAAAAAATATTAGCTCCTATGTGTAGAAAATTTTCCTATCCCTTTTCCCATCCCTTGGATGAACTTGAAGGACTTGTGTCTTTTTTCAACCGTACTAACTATGTAACTGTGTAAGATAACATGGGAGCCTTATTTTTTTTACTTTTTACAAAAACACATACAAATATGAAGGAGATAAATAACCGTGGCCGGAGATTCCGCTACAGGAGAAGTGAGTGACTACACTGTCCATATATGGACACAGTGACGTCACTCACTTCTGAAGCGGAATCCCCGATACAAATATGAAGGAGATAAATTAATACTTAGTAAAATAACCCCAAAACGTACATTTTCTTTTGTTTTTTAATGACGATATTCCCATTTCTATTATCCCAACAGGGGTGCACCTAGCCTTTCTGCTGCATGAGGCAAAAAGTGGAATGGCGCCCCTTCCCCCCAAAAAAAAGCCTATAAATTCTCTCTTTGGCTGTTCCACAGCTATCAGTCATCCTGCACCCCTTAAAGGGAATGTGTTGCCAGCAAAATATGATTTTTTTTTTTTTTAGTTAAACAATTAGTGTATAGGTGATTAAACAATGTTCTAATTTTTTTTTTTTTCTCGAGTCAGGAAATATTATAAATTGGATTCAATTGGATTCTAATTTATAATATTTCCCATTGCTGGTCACTAGATGGAGCCATTCCCAAAATTGCAGCATTGCATGTGGTAAAGCAACCACATTGCTTTATGCTGCAAAATTGGGTAAAAAGCCCTCGCTCTAGTGAGCTCTCAGCATCCCCCCCTCCTTTATCCTGGCTAGTGCCGGGATAAACGAGGGGATTGAACGGTCTAACCTCCTACACTGTGTGTCGCCATTTTTTGAGCTAACACACAGTGTAGTAGGCTTACATACAGTAGAAAACACACACAAACACGAACATACATAGAAATCTCTTACCTGCTCCTGCCGCCACGGCTCCCTCCGGCCCGTCCGCTCCGTCTGCTGCCGCTGGTCCAAGTGCACAAGTCCGGAAGCCGCGACCGGAAGTAGTAATCTTACTGTCCGGCCGCGACTTCCGGTCCACAGGAAAATGGCGCCGGACGGCGCGCATTTCAAATTGTACTGTGTGGGAGCGGCGCATGCGCCGTTCCCACACAGACGGCGTACACAGAAGTGGATGGAACGGGCCCCGTTCGCAGTCCCTAAGGGACTGGAGCTGCCGTATTCCATGTCTGTATGTGTCGTTAATCGACACATACAGAAATGGAAAAAAAAATGGCAGCCCCCATAGGGAAGAAAAAGTGTAAAAATAATAAAAAGTAACACACAAACACACAAATTAATCCAAACGTTTTTAATAAAGCACTAACATCTTTAACATATTAAAAAAAAAATTGTGGTAACACTGTTCCTTTAAATCTTGTCAGCATAACTGAACACAATAGGCATGCTCAGGTTTGTGCGTTCATGCTGCTTCCTGTCAGACTGAACAGTAAGGGGATCTAAATCTGCTTCCATGCTGGTCTTGACTGGACAGAGGCCTAGCTAAAGTCCCATGGGCCCAGTAGTAAAATTTCAATTTGGGCCATCATCTCCTTAAATCACCACCACTTAATACAAAATGATAAATATTTAAATTATGTAAAAGTCAATTATATACATACTAAAACATTTGCTTGACCTCTTTACAAATTCTATCGATACTGGTCGAACCTCAAACAAGCTCCTCAGGTCAACCACAGTCCATATGGACATCACAGAGGGGTTCTCCACCTTTGAGTGGAGATTCTGCTTCAAAGAGGCTTATTAAAGAGCACTTAATGCATTGCTCATGCATTGACACATACTGTATACTATATTCAGGGGCGTAACTAGGAAAGACTGGGCCCCATAGCAAACTTTTGACTGGGGCCCCCCCTCCCCTGGGTGTCACACAACCCCCCCCCCTTGTAGATAGTGCCTTTTTTACAGCCCCCCCCTGTAGATAACGCCATACAGCCCCCCCTCTGTAGATAGCGCCATACATCCCCCTGTAGAGAACGTCATACAGCCCCCCTGTAGATAACGCCATACAGCCCCCTGTAGATAACGCCATACAGCCCCCCCTGCAGAGAACTCCATACAGCCCCGCCTGTAGAGAACGCCATACAGCCCCCCCCTGTAGGGAACGCCATACAGCCCCCCCTGTAGAGAACGCCATAGAGCCCCCCCTGTAGGGAACACCATACAGCTCCCCCCCTGTAGGGAACGCCATACAGCCACCCCCCCTGTAGGGAACGCCATACAGCGTTCCCCCCCCCTGTAGGGAACGCCATACAGCGTCACCCCTCTCAAAAAAATGCGACCTACAGTGTGTCCTACAAAATACATGTATCCCCTCTCCACAGGATCTCCACAGGAGAGGGGATACATGTGTGATCGCTGGCAGCAATAGGGAGAACGGGGGACTGAAAGTCCCCTGAACTTCTCCATGACTAACCTCTGACTTCCGGCGTCTGCGCAGCTCAATAAAAATGAAAGGAGCGCTGGTCACGCATGCGCACAAGCGCGCCCGGCGCTCCATTCATTTCTACGGAGCTGCCGACACAGATCCCGGAAGTCCGAGGTTTGTGATGGAGAACTTCAGGAGGCTTTCAGTCCCCCGTTCTCCCTATCAATGCCAGCGATCACACATGTATCCCTGTCCTGTGGAGAGGGGGGGGGGGGGGATACATGTCCTGTGGAGATCCTGTGGAGAGGGGATACATGTCCTGTGGAGAGGGGGGGATACGTGTCCTGTGGAGAGGGGGGGGGGGATACGTGTCTTTTGCTCTATTTTGCGCCTTCAGGACCAGACACCGTTTAGCCATTTTTAGCACGTGTTAGTTAAATTGCTATAACTTTTTTATTTGTTGGGCTAACGACGTGATTTTTGCGAAGTTTTTTCCGTAGACAATGCAGGTTTCATTTTTTATCGTTTTTATACACACCTTTTTTGCTATTTTAGAATTTTTATTCATAAAGTTTGAAAATAATAGTAAAAAAATAAGCTTTTTTACATTTCAGCTATTTATTTTTTGGTAATAACATAGTTTTACCCTAAAATAGACCTTTTATTTGTGATCGTCATTGTCTACCGTAAATTTTTATATATTACATGTCTATATTAGGGTAATTGGGTCAGCGCTAGCGTTACAACAATGATTGGCGGGGGGAACGGTATTTTTTTTGGCGTGGGTATTTTATGTGTATTTATTATTTATATTTTTTTTGCACTTTACTTTATTCTTTTTTTATTACTATGGTCTGTCCCCCAAAGGTCAAAGAAGACCTTTGGGGAACTTTATATATATTTTTTCTTTCTTTTACACCATGTTTTTCCACTGTAACTGGAGCTGCACAGCAGCCCCAGTTACAAGGGAAATCAGCCCTCTCATAGTGACGATTGTCACTAATAGGGCTGTGCTGGGTCTAGTAAGACCCAGCAACAGTCTGCCACTAACGGCACCCGGCGATCATGTGACCAGTCACATGATCACCGGGAGGAATAGAGACAGCGCCGCTGCTGCTGTCTCTATTCCTGTACACAGCGCGCATTAAGCGCTGTGTACAAGTGATCGGAGAAGACAGAAGCAGCGAAAGCTGCTTCTATCCTCTCCTCAGGGTCCCCGGCAGTCACTGACAGCCGGAGACCCGACATTCAGCTGCCCGATCGCGTGGGCAGCAAGTTAAAACCCGAACCGTAGAAAGTCTATGGCTCGGGTTTTAAGGACCCTGACCGCTGGCCGTAAAAATACAGTCAGCGGTCGGGAACCAGTTAATGGCAGAGCGGGGAGATACCTCCCTGCTCTGCCGTAGTGTTCAGTGGCGTCCCGCTGTAGCAGCCATAGCGGCTGCTAGCGGAGCCTCCGGCCATGGTGGGGGCCCGTGCCGGCGGGCGACACGGGCCCCCTCATGCTGCGGGCCCCGTAGCAGCCGCTACTGCTGCTACGGCGGTAGTTACGCCACTGACTATATTGTGAAGGGGTCTGGGAGTAAAACTTTAATGGCTTATCCTAAATGTGCTAATACAAGTGCGTTAGTGGCATGCATTAGTGGCAACAGTGGCGTTGCTAAAGGGGTCGCTGCGTTCGCAATTTCGGCCGGCCCACGAAGCCAGGGGGCCCCGCTGTCCTTGCACCATGTCAGTTTTAAAGTTACTATAAAGTTACTATAGTATTTGGGGCATCTGTAATAAACTACACAGTCCCCTGTTACTATAGTAACAGTATACTTACCCTCCTTGTTCCCGAGCACAGTGGAGATTCTGAGGTCTTTCACGTCACGACGCTGTGCGCCCTGCACAATATGACGCTGGGTGGCGTCAAGACCTCCGCTGCACACGAAGCCGAAGAGGAGGGTAAGTATAACATTACGGTCTGCTGGGGCCCTGTATCTAAGCCTGCACTGTGGTAGGTTTGGATGCATGGTATGATCCTGTCTGCTGGGCACACATGGTAGGCTTAAGTACGTGGCCCATTAGTGATCCTGTCTGATGGGCACACATGGTAGGCTTAACCTCTTCAGATAATGACCTCCGGGTTGCCATGTACGGAAGCCTCGGAGGAGCAGCCTCCGGCCGGTCCTCCGATGCTTCCTGTCAGTGTGACAGTTACGTCACAATGACAGTTGGAGTACATTACACTACGTGTGTAGTGTAATGTACTCCAGCAGCTATCAAAGCTGCAAGTCTAAGTGTCCCCTAGTGGGACAAATGAAAAAAGTAAAAAAAATAATAAAAATGTTTTAAAAAAAAGTGTAAAAATAAAAGTTATAAGTTATATAAACAAACACTTCATTTTTTTCCTATAATAAGTCTTTCATTATAGGAAAAAAATGAACACGTTAAAAAAAGTACACATATCTGGTATCACCACGTTCGTAACGACCCCAGCTATAAAACTATAATGTTATTTTTCCCGCACGGTGAACACCGTGAAAAAAATCAATAAAAAACTACACCAGAATCAATATTTTTTGGTCACCACCCCTCCCAAAATAGAGAATAAAAAGTGATCAAAAAGTCGCTGGTACCCGAAAATAATACCGATAAAAACTACAACCCGTCCTGCAAAAAACAAGCCCTTACACCTCTTTTTTGACTGAAAAATAAAAAAGTTACGGCTCTCAGAATATGGTGACACAGAAAATAAATTATTTTATAAAAAAGTGATTTTATTGCGCAAACGCTGCAAAACATAAAAAAACCTATATACATATGGTATCGACATAATCGTACCGACCCGCAGAATAAAATATAATGGTCATTTATAGTGCACGGTGAACGCCGCAAAAAATAAACTAAAAAACATTGTCAGAATTGCTTGTTTTTGGTCACCCGGCTTGCAAAAAAATGTAATAAAAAGTGATTAAAAAAATCACATGTACCCCAAAATGGTACCAATGAAAAGTACAGATTGTCCCGCAACAAATAAGCCCTCACGCAGCTCCGGTGGTGAAAAAATAAAAAAGTTCTGTCTCCCAGGAATATGGCGATGCAAAATGTGCAGAGCGTTCTAAAAGCGAGTAACATCCGAAACCATTTTCAGTGCGACACCGGCCACACATCTATGAATTATTATTTATTTACCGCATTATTATACCCTCTTATTATGCCCTGATGTACTCCGCACAGATTATATATGCCCCCACATTATAAACTGAAATACCAGCGAAACCCAAAACAGAAAAACTACCAAGCAAAATCTGCGCTCCAAAGGCAAAATGGCGTCCCTCCCTTCTGAGCCTTGCAGCGTCCCCAAACAGCAGTTTGCGCCCACATATATGGCATCCCCATACCCGGGAGAACCCGCTTAACGTTTTATGAGGTATTTGTCTTCAGTGGCACAAACTGGGCACAACATATTATGCACTAAAATGGCACATCAGTGCAAAATTGTAATATTCACACCATCCGCTGTGCATTAACCCCTTTGAGCACTATGACTTAATAGCACGTCATGGTGCGGCGGTGATGTATGGAGCGTGCTCACGTGCTGAGCATGCTCCATACGCTGCGGGCGTCGGCTGTGTATTACAGCTGACACCCAGGACTAAGGCCTCATTTACACGAGCGTATTATACGCGCGTGCGACGCGCGTGCTTTTCACGCGTGTCGTACGCACCTATAATAGTCTATGGGGCTGTTTAGACGATGCGTGAATTTTGCGCAGCGTGAGTGCGTTGCGTAAAACTCACGACATGTTCTATATTCTTGCGTTTTTCACGCAACACGCACCCATTGACTTCAATGGGTGCGTGAAAACAACGCATGCCACACTGACGGTCCTGCGTTGCATGCGCGAAAATCACGCAAGAGCTGTCAAAAGGATGAATGTAAACAGAAAAGCACCACGTGCTTTTCTGGTTACAAACATCCAAACGGAGTGTCAAATTAGAGATGAGCGCACCGAACTTCACCGGGTTCGGCCGAACTCGTTTTAACCGAACCCGGCAAAAAATGTTCGGGTACGCGACGTCAGGAGACAGTCACTGCCCACGGTGCTGAAAGACTTAAACTGTTTCAGCACCATGGACAGTGACTTTTGATCACAATATACATATACGTGTAAAAAAAAAAAGAAGTTCTGACTTACCGATAACTCCCGGCTTCTTCCTCCAGTCCGACCTCCCGGGATGACAATTCAGGCCAAGTGACAGCTGCAGCCAATCACAGGCCAAGCACAGGCTGCAGCCAATCACAGGCTGCAGCGGTCTCATGGCCTGCCGCGTCATCCTGGGAGGTGGGGCCGGATGACAAGAGAGGGACGCGTCACCAAGGCAACGGCCGGGAGACCGGACTGGAGGAAGCAGGCAGTTCATGGTAAGTGTGAACGTCTTTTTTTATTCACAGGTTGGTGTAGATTGTGATCGGCATTCACTGTCGAGGGTGCTGAAAGAGTTACTGCCGATCAGTTAGCTCTTTCAGCACCTTGGACAGTGACGGGCGTCGACTACCTCATCTCTATGATGGCGGCTGCGCGAAAATCACGCAGCCGCGCATCATACACGGATGACACACGGAGCTGTCAATTGCCTTTTGCGCACGCAAAACGCAGCGTTTTTTTGCGTGCGCAAAACACACACGCTCGTGTAAATGAGGCCTAAGGGACAGGAACAGCGATCGTGCGGTTACAGAAGCCTGTAAAAATAACAATATACTGCAATACATTAGTATCACAGCATATTGTACCCGCGATCCAATGATCGCTAGTACAAGTCCCCTAAGGGGACTAATAAAATGTGTAGAAGAATTCAAGTTATTAGTAGTGAGAAAGAAAAAAATGTTACAAAAAAAACCTTTTCCCATTTTTCTTCAAAAGTAATGTAAAAAAATAAACAGAATTGATATCGCTACGTCCGTAAAAGGCCAAACTATTACAATATGCCATTATTTAACTCGCACGGTGAACACGTAAAAAACTTAAATAATTTAAACCGCCAAAATCGCTGTAGTTTTCGTTTTTACTGCACGACGAAAGCTGTAAAAACGAAAACCCCAAAAAATGGAATCAGATTTTTTTCCTATATTCCTATATTTTCCTATATTTTTTCAGTTTCCCAGTACTTTTTATGGCACTTTAAATGGTATCAATAGAAACTACAATTCCTCCCGCAAGAAATAAGCCCTCACATCACTCTACTGACAGAAAAAGAAAAAAGTTATGGCTCTTGGAAGGCGGGTAGTGAAAAAGCGAAAATAAGAAAGCAAAAAATGGATCAGTCCTGAAAGGGTTAATTCATTTCTAATGAAAAAAATGCATGACCCCATGTGGGGTATTTCCGTACTTTATAAAAATTGGTTGTTTATTTCTCCTTTATCCCTTGTGAAAATGAGAAAATTCAACATTTTAGTGGAAAAAAATTGTGATATTAATTTTCTCCGCCTAATTCTAATAAATTCTGCAAAAGACCCGTGGAGTCTATATTCTCACTATACCCCTAGAAAAATTCCTTGAGGGGTGTTTCCAAAATGGGGTAACTTGGGGGGCTTCCACTGTTTTAGTCTCTCCAGGGCGTTGCAAAGGCGGCATGGCACCGAAAAACAATCCATCAAAATCCGTGCTCCAAAATCCAAATGGCGCTACTTCCCTTATGAGCAGTGCCATGGGTCCAATCAGCAGTTTATTACCACATATGGGGTATTGCCGTAATCAGGAGAAAATGCTTTACAAATGTTGTGGTTCTTTTTTCCTTTATTCCTTGTAAAAATTTAAAATTTCTATGCTTTTTCAGAAAAAAAGTTGATTTTCATTTTCACTGCCTAATTCCACTAAATTCTGCAAAAAACCTGTGTGGTCAAAATGCTAACTATACCCCTAGATAAATTCCTTGAGAGCTGTCGTTTCCAAAATGGGGTCACTTTTGGGGGGTTTCCCCTGTTTTGGTCTCTCCAGGGTGTTGCAAACGCGACATGGCACCGAAAACCAATCCAGCAAAATCCGTGCTCCAAAATCCAAATGGCACTCCTTCCCTTCTGAGCCCTGCTGTGGGTCCAATCAGCAGTTTATTACCACATATGGGATATTGCTGTAATCAGGAGACATTGCTTTACAAATGTTGGGGTGATTTTCTTTATTATTCCTCGTAAATATTAAAAATTTCTATGTTTTTTCAGAAAAAAAGTAGATTTTAATTTTTACAGACTAATTCCAATATATTAAGTGAAAAACCTGTGTGGTCAAAATGCTAACTATACCCCTAGAAAAATTCCTTGATAGGTGTAGTTTCCAAAATGGGGTCACTTTTGGAGGGTTTCCCCTGTTTTGGTCCCTCCAGGGGGTTGCAAACGCGACATGAAACCGAAAACCAATCCACCAAAATCCGTGCTCCAAAATCCAAATGGCGCTCCTTCCCTTCTGAGCCTTGCTGTGGGTCCAATCAGCAGTTTATTACCACATATGGGATATTACCGTAATCGGGAGACATTGCTTTGCATATGTTGGGGTGCATTTTCTTTATTATTTCTTGTAAATATTAAAAATTTCTTTGTTTTTTTCAGAAAAAAAGTAGATTTTCATTTTTACAGACTAATTCTAATAAATTTAGCGAAAAACCTGTGTGGTCAAAATGCTAACTATACACCCAGATAAATTCCTTGAGGGGTGTAGTTTCCAAAATGGGGTAACTTTTGGGGTGTTTCCACTGTTTTGGCACCACAAGACCTCTTCAAACCTGACAAGGTGCCTAAAATATATTCTAAAAAAAAGGAGGCCCAAAATCCACTAGGTGCTCCTTTGCTTCTGAGGCCGGTGCTTCAGTCCATTATCACACTAGGGCCACATGTGGGATATTTCTAAAAACTGCAGAATCTGGGCAATAAATATTGAGTTGCATTTCTCTGGTAGAACCTTCTGTGTTACAATAAAAAAATGTATTAGAAATTAATTTCTGCAAAAAAAAAAAAATTTGTACATTTCACCTCTACTTTGCTTTAATTCCTGTGAAACGCCTAAAGGGTTAAAACACTTTGTGAATGCTGATTCGAATACCTTGAGGGGTGCAGTTTTCAAAATGGGGTGACTTCTGGGGATTTTCTAATATATAAGGCCCTCAAAGCCACCTCAGACTGAACAGGTCCCTGAAAAAATAGCCTTTTGAGATTTTCTTTAAAATATGAGAAATTGCTGATAAAGTTCGAAGCCTTGTAACGTCCTAGAAAAATAAAAGGACGTTCAAAAAACGATGCAAACATAAAGTAGACATATGGGAAATGTTAACTAGTAACTATTTTGTGTGGTATTACTATCTGTTTTACAAGCAGATACGTTTAAATTTAGAAAAATGTTAATTTTTGCAATTTTTTTCTAAATTGTGGTGTTTTTCAGAAATAAATACCAAAATTATCGACAAAATTTTTTCACTGACATAAAGTACAACATGTCACGAGAAAACAATCTCAGAATCGCTTGGATAGGTAAGAGCATTCCAACGTTATTACCACATAAAGTAAAACATGTCAGATTTGAAAAAATCGGCTGGGTCCTGAAGGCCAAAACAGGCTGGGTCCTGAAGGGGTTAAATACCTAGCTTCAGCAGCCAGTAATCTTATACTGTATACCCAGCACACAGGATCACACATGGTGATACAGATAGTATCACACATGGGCCCTGTATCTAAGCCTACCACATATGTTTTGTGTTTCAGCTTTTTTTTTATAGGTTCGGATGTTGGACTACATTGGATTTGAGGACGGCTTTTTTTATTTTCAATAAAATGTTTAACGAGGGTTGTGTGTTTTTTTTTTTAAACTTTGTTACTAACACCTTACAGTATAAAAAAAGGGAGGAGACCTCCAGCTCACCGGTTCTGCGTCTCCAGATATCACGCTCGGATCCCCGCGACGGCCCGCGGTATGCAAATGTAGAAAAGAAGGAGAGATGATCCAGCGTCGAATGAGGTTTAAAAAGGAAGAATTCACACTTTTATTGGCAAAATCATTAAAATATGAAGTAGAGACGCAGTCTCAAGCCGAGGAGTAGTGCGGGTGAGTACCCGAGCCTACACGTTTCGAACACGTACAGTGTTCTTAATCATGGCAAAAGATGTGACATTTTTTTATGATTTTGCCAATAAAAGTGGGAATTCTTCCTTTTTAAACCTCATTCAACGCTGGATCATCTCTCCTTCTTTTGTACTACCACCTTAGTAATGGCCGCTGGCTGAATGAAAGCATCCACTACTAAGGCGGGGATTATTGTTAGCCGCTGCAGAGGCTAACACTATCCCCAATTATTACCCTGGTACCCACCGCCACCAGGTGTACCAGGAAGAGCCGAGTGCGATCCAGTACCCGACCATCTGTAGTGATGGATGGCTCCTGGGGCGGCTGCAGGCCGGTATTATTAGGCTGGGAAAGGCCAAAAACAGTGGCCCTTCCCACCTTGGTAATGCTAGCCTGCTGCTGCTATGTTGTATCAGGCTGGTTATAAAAAATGGGGGAGATATTAAAAAACAATAAATAAATAATTGGAAAAAACGATACGGGGTCCACCCCATTTTTCATAACCAGCCAAACACAACAAAGCAGCAGCAGGCTAGCATGGGCCCATGCACCTGGCTCTTCCCGGTACCCCTGGTGGCGGGGGGTACTGGGGTAATAATGGGGGTTAGTGCTAGCCTTTTGAGCAGCTAACATTAAGCCCCGCCTTAGTATTGGACGCTCTCAATCAGCCAGTGGCCATTACTAAGGCGGTAGTAATAACGTTTAAAAAAAATACAAAGACATAGAAAAAATATTTGATTGAAATAAAAAGCGCCCACACACAACCCTTGTTATCCATTTTGTTGAGATTAAAAAACCACTGTCATCGAAGTTCTGGAATCCGACGTAGTCCAACAACCGAACCTTTGAAAAAACACAAACACACAAAAAAAATTAGTAACATAAAAAAGCAAGGTAATTATTATACTTATCTTTCCTGGGTCCAGCGCTTGATCCGCAATGTAAGCGAGCTGGGCTCATATGTGACAAAGTCTGCTGAGCCACTGATCATATAGCTATAGCTATGCTCCCCTGACGTTTTAAGACCTTGGCGAAGCCCCTGGTTCCTAGTGCTGTATCGTTGGGTTTCTTAGGAGACCCAGCGATCCAGCTGAAAGCTGCAGGTCGTCAGCAATGAGAAGAAGTTGGAAGGGGCCCAATAAAGACTTTTGTAGCGGAGCCTTTAGCTACGCCTCTGAGTTGCAACAGGTAAAATCTGCAAAACAATCTTACAGCCGATAATCAATACTTGTCTCATTTTATTAAGTGAAATCAATGGCAGTCAGAGTCACCTCATGTGACAGCACACTTGCACGGTATAGTTCTGGGCCCAGAGGAAGCCCAAACTGCTATTCAGTGAGGGTGCCTGGTGTTGGACATTCACTGATCTGATATTGATGACCTATCCTAAGAATAACAAATCGATAAAAAAAAAAAGCCCAGAAAACCCCTTTAACCTTGAACAGATTACATATTTTGCTTAGAAATTTATAGTGGATTTAAAAAGTCTACCCCCCTGATAAAATGCCGGATTTTTGTCATGTCAAAAAATCAGTACAAGATGAATCATTTCAGAACTTTTCCACCTTTAATGTGACCCATAATCTATACAATTCCATTGAAAAACAAACTGAAATCATTTAGAGGGGAAAAGTCTAAATATCAAAACTACAATAGTGTGGTTATATAACTGTGAACGCCCTCTTATAATTGGGGATGTGGTTGTGTTCAGAAATAGCAAATCACAATTAAACTCATGTTAAATAGTAGTCAGTACACAGCTGCCATTACTTTAAGTGATTCTGAGTAACCCCATATAAAGTTCAACAGTTCTATTAGGATTTTCCTGACATGGTCTGTAAAGAGCTTACGGCACATCAAAGGGACCTGATTGTTGAAAGGCATCAGTCAGGAGAAGGGTACCAAAGAATTTCCAAAGCATAAGATATACCATGGAACACAGTGAAGACGGTCATCAAGAAGTGGATTACATTTGGCACAACAGTGACATTGCCAAGAACTGGACGTACCTCAAAACTTGATGAAAAGAAAAGACAGAAATTGGTCCGTGAGGTTACCAAGAGGCCTACAGCAACATTAAAGGAGCTGCAGGACTTTCTGGCAGGTACTGGTTGTGAAGTGCTCCTGAGAACAATCTCCAGTATTCTTCATATGTCTGGGCTGTTGGATAGGGTGGCAAGATGGAAGCCTTTTCCTTTTTTTTTCTTTTAACATTTTTTATTCAACACAATGTGAAATTTTAACAAGAATGCACTAATTTTTAAAATAAAGTATTACAATACACGCTTTATAATACAAAGTGACTTTTATAGCTTTTACCACAACCTTTGAAACCCAAGCAATGTTTTAGAAATATTACATAAGGACTTAACCCCTACTTCTTGGATGAAAAGTCTTAAGTAGAAGCCATTCGTAACATCCTTATAAAGAAGCAGTTTATTGTCCAAGCGATCAAGGGCATGTTTTAATTGAACATAGGTGAATTTTTCCATTGAGGATAGATTAAAAACCACTGAAATTTGCTGAAACGCTTTAATTTTTCCCTCCTTCACTACGTCTAGTATACACCTTATTTATTTTTGTCTTAGGAGAGGAACTCTGAGATATCCTTGAGCTGCTCTAACCATAAATGATGCCATAAAGGCGAAAATTCTATTTAACTTTTCCTTCCTAGCATTTTACTCATGATAGTCCAACTGTCATGTAGATTCATGTTGGCACATTTGCTAGTACACCAGATAGTAATTGGCCGGATTCTAACACTTCAAAAAAATTGGAGTATTGACCTTTGGTCTTAGATATAACCCACAGCAAAAATGTATCCTTGTTTTATTCATTAATGTAAAGTAGTTGAGCTGCCAAAAAAATACAAGCGGATCTCAGGGAATGCCAAACCTCCTGTCTTTGGAAGGCATAAAAAAATTCACTTTTATCCAAACCTTTTTCCTGCCCCATATAAGTTTGTTAAACATAATAATAATTCTTTTGAAGTGCTTATCATAAATCCCGACTGGGCATAAACAATAATTTAGGTAATACAACTGCTTTTATCAGAATAATTCTGTCAGCTTTTGATATAGGTAGTTAACCCCAGATTTTTCTTTTTTTCTCCAGTTCTTTTATCATAGCGGTAATGTTAGGCCCTATTCACACAACAGGGACTCCTGGCCGTGCGACGGCCATTTTTTGAACGGCCGTCACACGGCCGCAGTAGGAACAATAGACCCCAAATGGGGCATATGAGGAGGAGGGTATCTTTTTGCTCTCTGTAGGAGCGGAATCCCTAATCCCGGCCACAGTGTTGCCGTAGCTGTGGCCGATTCTGCTCCAGTAGAAGTCCCTAACTTCACCGTCCATATATGGACAGTCACATCAGCGACTTCTCCTGGAGCGGTCCCCTACTCCTGAAGCGGATTTCGCAGTGCTGTGGCCAGTGTTTCCGCTCCAAGAGAAGTCCCTGTCTTCACTGTCCATATATGGACAGTGATGTCATGGACTTCTGAAGCGGAACCCCCGGCGCTGTGGCCAATGTTTTATGCTCCAGGAAAAATCCCTGACTTTGATATCCATATATGGACACAGTGACATCAGGGACTTCTGAAGCAGAATCCCCGGAGCTGTGGCCGGCGATTCCGATCCAGTAGAAGTCCCTGACTTCAATCTCCATATATTGACATTGAAGTCAGGTCCTTGTCTTGGAACGCTTCCCTACAGTGGCGCTATCTACAGGAATGTAAGGGGGTGAGATCTATGCGGGATGTTATGTAAAAGGAGGCTGTGTAGCACTATCTACAGGGGTGCTGTGCGGCATTACCTCCAGGGGGCTGTGTGGCACTACCTACAGGGGGCTGTGTAGAACTACCTACAGGGGGTTGTGTGGCACTACCTATAAGAGGGGCAGTGTGGCACTACCTACAAGGGGGGCAGTGTGGCACTACCTACAAGAGGGCTGTGTGGCACTACCTACAAGTGGCGCTGTGTGGCACTACCTACAGGGGGCTGTGTGGCACTACCTACAGGGGTGCTGTGGCAGTATCTACAGAGGGCAGTGTGTGGCATTATCTACAGAGGGAAGTGTGTGGCAAAAAATGCACAAATGAAATTCATCCGTTTTTAAAACGGACATGGAAAAAAACTGATGCAAAACGGAGCATAATCGGCTGTTAAAAATGGAAACACGGCCCGGAACGGAAACATAACAGATTCAAAACGACAGAGAAAAATGGACCAAAACTTATGTTTTTATCGGCCGACACTCGGACCCTGTCGTGTGAATAGAACCTTAAGAGCCACACAATCTTTTATCTAATTGGAGATTTCAATTCCCAGATATTTACATTTTTGAACCGGATAGATCGCTTTTATTTTATTTTGTAGTATTAAATTCCTTTTATCAAGGGATAACAGCATGGATTTCGCCCAATTAATTTCAAGACCAGAAAAAAAAAAAAGAATTTTGGCTATTACATACTCCAGTTTACCCTCTGGTTCTTTTAGAAACAGGAGTAAGTCATCCGCGTACAGGACAATTTTTTCCTCACTCCCCACCAACACCGAATCCCTCAATGTACTGATCTGCCCTGATTGGCCAGAGATTCAACCGCCAAGGCAAATAGCAGGGGAGAGAAAGGGCAGCCTTGCCTCGTACCCTGCTTTAAGAAAAATACCTCTGAATTCTTCCCATTGACCCAGATATTGGCTCTGATACTGGTATATAGTAATTTAACTAGACCAATAAATAATTTGCTAAATCCCAATTTCCTCAACACTGCCCAAAGGTATACCACTCCACCTTGTCGTACGCTTTAACTGTGTCCAAAGGCAGGATGGAGCGGGGGTCCCCCCCGGAAGTAACGTGAATATTACCAAAGACTCGTCGGACACTTTGCCGCACTGTTCTAGCTGGAATAAAACCGTTTTGATCCTCATGAATTACCATTGGAATTATTTTTGCCAATGTAATTACCAAGACATTTGCAAAAATTTGACATCTGTATTTAACCCCTTCCCGTCGTAAACAATTTTCAGATTTTCATTTTCATTTTTTCCTCCCCTCTTTCGAAAAGCCATAACTTTTTAATTTTTTCGTCTATTTAGTCTTATGAGGCTTGATTTTTGCGGGACGAGTTGTAGTTTTTCATAGCACCATTTATTTTGCCATATAATGTACTAGGAAATTGGAAAAAAAATATTTGCGGGGTAGAAAATGAAAAAAAAACAGCAATTCCTCCATTATTTTTTGCTCTACGTTTTTACGGAATTCACCGTGCAATTAAAACAACATTTTAACTTTATTCTTTGGGCCAATACGATTACAGCGATGTCAAATATATAGTTTTTTCTATATTTTAATACTTTTACAAGGAAAAAACAAAGTGTAAAAAATAAAATTTATTTTGTGTCACCAAATTCTGAGAGCCATAACTTTTTTAGTTTCCGTCGATTAACTGGTATAAGGGCATATTTTCTGCGGGATAAGCTGTAGTTTTAATGCTACCATTATGACTTTTTATTCCATTTTTTTGTGGGAGATAGGGGACCAATAAATAGCAATTCTGGCGTTTGCATTTATTTTTTTTAAGGCGTACACCGTGCGGGTTACATAGTTTGTTTGTTACATAGTTTGTTTGTTACATAGTTTGTTTGTACGGTTGAAAAAAGACACATGTCCATCAAGTTCAACCAAGGGATGGGAAAGGGGAAGTAAAAAAAATTCTACACATAGGAGCTAATAATTTTTTTGTTCTAGGAAATTATCTAAGACTTTTTTAAAGCCATCTACTGTCCCTGCTGTCACCAGCTCCTGTGGTAAACTATTCCATTAATTCACTGTTCTCACACTAAAGAAGGCTTGTCGCCTCCGCAGGTTGAACCCTTCTTTTTCCAGACGGAGGGAGTGCCCCCTTGTTTTTTGAGGGGATTTTACATGGAACAGGATTTCACCATATTTTTTGTATGTGCCATTCATATATTTATATAAGTTAATCATGTCCCCCCCTTAGTCGTCTTTTTTCAAGGCTAAATAGGTTTAGTTCTTTCAATCTTTCCTCATAACTTAGATTCTCCATGCCCCTTATTAGCTTTGTTGCTCTTCTTTGTATTTTTTCCAACTCCAGGGCATCCTTTCTATGAACTGGAGCCCAGAACTGAACTGCATGTTCTAGATGAGGCCTTACTTATGCTTTGTAAAGTGGTAATATTATATCCCTGTCCCGTGAGTCCATGCCTCTGTTAATACACGACAATATCTTGCTGGCCTTTGAAGCAGCTGATTGACATTGCATGCTATTATTTAGTTTATGATTTACAACTACACCCAGATCCTTCTCAACAAGTGACTCCCCCAGTGTAGCTCCCCCTAGGACATATAATGCATGCAGGTTGTTGGTACCCAGGTACATAAGTTTACATTTATCTACATTAAACTTCATTTGCCAAGTGGACGCCCAAACACTTAGTGTGTTAAAATCAGCTTGCAATTCATGAACATCTTCCATTGTCTGAACTATATTACATAGCTTGGTGTCATCTGCAAAAATAGAAATAGTGCTATTAATCCCATCCTCTATATCATTAATAAATAAGTTGAATAATAGTGGTCCCAGCACTGAACCCTGTGGTACACCACTTATAACCGAGGACCATTCAGAGTAGGAATCATTTACCACAACTCTCTGGATATGGTCCTTGAGCCAAGTCTCAATCCAATTACAAACTATACTTTCTAAACCTATAGTCCTTAATTTACCCATTAGACGTCTATGAGGAACAGTGTCAAATGCCTTTGCAAAGTCCAAAAACACTACATCCACAGCGGCCCCTCTGTCTAGGCTTCTGCTCACCTCTTCATAAAAACAAATCAGGTTGGTTTGACAGCTTCTGTCCTTAGTAATACCGTGCTGGCTGTCACTTATAATACTATTTAATGTCACATAATCCTGTATATAGTCCCTCAATAGCCCCTCAAACATTTTCCCCACAATCGATGTTAAGCTTACTGTTCTATAATTACCCGGGGAAGACCTAGAGCCCTTTTTGAAAATAGGCACCACATTTGCCCTGCGCCAGTCCTTTGGCATTATAGCAGTCACTAGAGAATCTCTAAATATTATGAAGAGGGGGACAGAAATAACTGAACTAAGCTGCTTAAGAACTCTAGGGTGTAACCCATCTGGTCCCGGGGCCTTGTGTACATTTATTTTATTTAATTTAGCTTGCCCCATATCTACATTCATCCAATTCAGTACATCAGGAGAGGTTGGTGCAGCGGTTTCTTTGTAGCCAGAGACAGGGACACCGTGCATTAAAAGTCATAACAGGGCTTTGCCTGTGTTTTTATTCTTGTCAAAGAAACAGCCTCTTGTACAACAAGGCAAAATACAAAATAAATCCTGCTTGTCTGAGCACTAACTAAACAAGATATTATCTAACTATACCGAGTGCCTTCCTACCAGGCACTGAACACAAAGTAACACAGGTCTTTACTCACATAGAATACAGGCTACTCCAGCCTTTGTAGTCTCCAGTCTGAGTCAGGGGTGAAACTCACACACACTGTGTCTGCACCTTTTTATACACAGGCTACAGGTGCAGCTAATTGAGCAGCAGCCTTGTCCTAACAACAGAGATGGACTAGGGATTGGGGAACCCGCCCTGCTCTTCTCCAATCCAACTCCAGGCCCTTTTTCCGGCTTTTCCTTAAGCCGAGATTGGAAAGCTAGAGCTTTCTATTGCAAGAACTACTCATTCCCTGGAGCCTAGGATACATATGACAGGATTCTAGGGGAAATGTACCTTCCCTCAATGACTTTACCTGTCACTGTCTCACACAACTGATATATTAACAACACTGGCACCAGCTACATCAGCTGTTCTTTCTTCTGTTGTATATACAGAGCTGAAGAACCCATTTAGTAACTCTGCCTTCTCTTGATCCCCTGTGACCAACTCCCCACCACCACCATCCAGGGGTCCCACACATTCAGACATTGGGTTTTTTGAATTTATATACTTGAAGAATTTTTGGGGATTTGTTTTACTATCCTTGGCCACCTGCCTTTCATTTTGTATTTTTGTTGATTTTATTACCTTTTTGCAGATTTTATTAATCTCTTTATATTTTACAAAGGCTACTGCTGTACCCTCAGATTTGTATTTTTTAAATGCTCTTCTTTTTTGTCATTTATTGCCCTTTTTACAGAAGGTGTAAGCCATGTGGGGTTTAATTTTAGACGTTTATACTTGTTACCTATGGGAATAAATTTTGCACTATAATTAGCCAAAGTAGTTTTGAAAATCTCCCATTTATCATTTGTACCATTATTTGACATTAGTTCTTCGCAGTCTATATCCTGAATTGCAGCCCTCATCCTGGGGAAATTGGCCTTCTTATAATTAAGTGTTTTTGCCCTCCCAGCCTGTGTTTGTTTTTTACAGTATATGTAAAATATAACTATATTATGATCACTGTTACCGAGGTTTTCACGAACATTGGCGTTCCCAACAAGCTCTGCATTATTAGAAATGACCAGATCCAACAGAGCTTCACCTCTAGTCGGGTCTTCCACAAACTGGCCCATAAAATTTTCCTGCAACAGGTTGAGGAAATGTCTCCCCTTTGCAGTTGAAGCCAAATCATGACACCAATTAATATCCCGGTAATTAAAATCTCCCATTATCACTACCGTACCAGCCTGTGCAGCCCGCTCCATCTGTTTATATAGCTGACATTCCGTCTCCTCAGTTATATTGGGGGGTCTATAGATTACACCAAAAGTAATTTTTTTCAGTGTTTACCTCTCTTTGTATCTCCACCCAAAAGGGTTCAACCTCCTCACAATCTTCACCCTCTAATGTCTCATTCACTCTCGCCTTCATATCGCTTCTCACATACAGACATACACCACCACCTTTCCTATTCGCCCTGTCTTTCCCAAAGCCATGTTTCAGCAACACCAACTATATCTATATTTTCTTCCAGTACCAAGGCCTCCAGCTCCCCAATTTTGCTTTTGGCATTTGTGAACATACACTTTAACTTGCCTTTAAATGTTTCACTTTCAGTATCAGAAATGTGATTATTTGACATTTGGGCATTTTTATTTTCACTGCTGTTTTGTAACGAAAGGATCTCCTTATTTTGTTGCCTAGTCCTCTCCCCACGGTCGGTTTCTCCCCCCACCAATATAGTCTGACCCACTACATTAACCCAGCTACTTGCCTGATCCTGCTCACCCATCTCTTCACCCTCCAGTTCTAACCCCACTCCACTCATATCACAAGCCACTTAAACCACCAAGCTCAGACAGAGCCAAGCTCAACTGAGTTCAGCAGTCTAATTTAGATCACCTGAGACTAATTAACCCCTCCCCTAGTCAGCTGCTCAGCTGGAAGGAATCTACAAGGAAAAAAAAAAGTTTTTACATTTTGTTCGTTTTTGCTAACTTCTATTTGCAAGCAATCAGTTCTCACACAGATTCACAAACACAGAAATACAGCAACACAATACAGAAATACAGCAACACAATCCGGTTTTAGAATTCCACTTATATCACAAGCCACTTAAACCACCAAGCTCAGACTGATATATTGTAATAGTTCAGACTTTTACGGATGGGGCGATACAAATTGTTTTTTTTTGTTTTTTTTTTACAATGCTTTAGGGGGGGAAATGGGAAAAGTTTTTTATTTACTTTTAATTTATTTTTATTTTTTTTACATAAAAAAATACACTTTATTTTACAAATTTTTCCCTTTTTTAATTAGGCCCCCTAGGGGACTACAACCAGAGATTGTTGGATCGCTTGCACTATATACTGCAATACTAATATATTTCAGTATACCGTCTTTCTGACAGGCTTCTATTATGCTCTGCCAGAAGCAGGGCTTAATAGGAGCACAAAGATGGCAGACTTGGGGGCCTTCATTAGGCCAGGCTGCCATAGCAACCATCACCATTCCACGATTGCATTGCGCGGGGCGCGATGAGCTGCTAGAGGGGGTCGCCCACCTCTTCCTCACAATTGAAATGCCGCGGTCGCTATTCGCCGTGGCATTTAACGGGTTAAATGAGCGAGATCGTGCTTGAGCGCGGTCCCGCTCATTACTGTGAAGTGTCGGCTGTAACATATAGCCAATACCTGCATTGAATGAAGTGGTCTCAGTCCATGAGCCCGTTCCATACTTCCCTACCCGGCTATGACGTTGCCATACGTCAAATGTCATGAAGTGGCTAACAGTGAGATTGGTCTATATGAGTCCACTTTTTCTGGGCATTTATCTTATTAGTGTAATGTTTGCTTCTGTCAGTAATTGTCAATTTACCTGCCGTATTGATTAGCACAATGTCCTATATAATGCCGGAAGCAATTCCTCCTTGTATTTTCAGTACAGCTCAAAAGGAAACCCATCCAAACCCAGTGCTGAATTACCATTTACCCCTTTAAAGCACTTGTTATTTCTTCCAGAGTAACTGGGAGGTCTAATTGTTCCCTTTGAGCACATGATATTTGAGCCCAAGGGATAGAGTCCAAATATTTCTCTAACTGAACCTTACTATACTTTACCTCAGACTTATATAAATTTGAATAGCATTAAAAAAATTCATCTCTAATCATTCATCTCTAATTATTAAGCCTGCCCGGTTCTTCAACGCTAAAACATTGTTACCCTTATTGTGATTTTTAATAATGTTCGTTAACATCTTATTTGGGCTACCTGCTTCACAGAAACTTTTTTTTCCCTAATCAGAACATTTTATTTTGAGCTTTATTTAGTAAGCATTCTTTATATTCCTTCTTAGTCTTTATTATAAAAAAATGTCACATTCTTCTGCGCTTAACTTTTTTCCCATTCAACTTTATTTTATTCACGTTTTAATTTGACAATATTCCCGAAAAGTATACCTCTAATAAACACCTTTATTGTTTTCCACACTTTTAAGTCAGGAGCTGAGCCCCAATTAATATCTATCATGCTTTTACACTGGGCTTTTATTAAATCCATGTTTTGTAGCAGAGTGAACCAATGCAGGTTAATTTTAATACTTAAACCAAAAAAGAATACCTATAAATTCAAGGTCATATATCAATGAGTATAGTTGCATATATGGGACCCCATGCAATAGAAATACCAAAAAATTATCCCTATATACTATAATAAGACCAAATCAAACGTATTTGAGAAAAATACAAAATGACTTTATTGAAAACAGACAACACAGTTGATCAAGACACTTAAAAATTACCACCCATAAAAACAATGTACAGACAGTACAAAGAGAATGGACAGTGTTGAATATAAGGAAGGGCAAACAATGGTAGTACTATGCATACTATATCATAGATTATAACATATGTATCATGAGTATACATGTACAAATGTCAATCACTGTAGCTAATGCCTAGAGTATGACCACAAAGAATGTATGGTAACAGTCATGAAAACGAAAAATCACTAAGACCTCAAGATACGCATACCAAAAACCCACCATGAGCCATTCCACTGCCACAACACTGTCAGAACACCCAAACGCGCGTTTCGCACCTGGCTTCGTAAGGGGGTGCTGGAAGAGTGTGACCAGAGGATTTAAATAAGGGGTACACAGCTGAGCAGTGTACCAAACTTACTTGTCCGTAGGATGTTCAGCTGGCGCCTGCACGAGTAGAGGCGGCACCTCAATCACGCAGTACACGGCGTCCGGAAGTGAGCAATGCGCAACTGCACAGAGCCCAAGTCCATGTTGCGCCGTGAACTACGTCATGAACGGCCCCCCGCCCCTCCTGCCTCTTTTCTTCTCCTCAAACATTGTTTCAGTTTGAGGAGAAGAAGAGACTTGCTGCCAGAAGATTACAGTTACAGTTACACAAAAAATACAGTTACACTCTAAGGCCTCATGCACACGACCGTAAAAACTCCCGTTATTACGGGTCGTAATTACGACCCGTAATAACGGGCTCATAGACTTCTATTGGCGACGGGTGCCTTCCCGTTTTCTCACGGGAAGGTGCCCGTGCCGTTGAAAAAAATAGAACATGTCCTATTTCAGGCCGTAATAACGGCACGGACAGTCCATAGAAGTCTATGGAGCTCTCGTAATGACGGGTGGCTACATGTGTGCACCCGTCATTACGGCAGCGTTGCTAAGCGACGTCAGTAAATAGTCACTGTCCAGGGAGCTGAAAGAGTTAACTGATCGGCAGTAACTCTTTCAGCACCCTGGACAGTGACTACCGATCAGTATAAACCTGTAAAAAATAAAAATAAAAGACGTTCATACTTACCGAGAACTTCCTGCTTCCTCCAGTCCAGTCTCCCGCCCGTTGCCTTGGTGACGCGTCCCTCTCGACATCCAGCCCGACGTCCTGGATGACGTTTCAGGCCATGTGACCGCTGCAGCCAATCACAGGTCAATCACAGGCTGCAGCGGTCACATGGACTGCCGCGTCATCCAGGGATGTCGGGCTGGATGTGAAGAGAGGGACGCGTCACCAAGACAACGGCCGGGTAAGTATGTATTTCTTTAACTTTTATTACACAAAGGGCTGTCCCTTCTCTCTATCCTGCACTGATAGAGAGAAGGGGCTGCCGATTAGTGCAGTGCTATTTTGCCGCCAAAAACGTGCCCGTAAATATGGGTGGAATACGGGTGACACCGGACCCATATTTACGGGCACGGGTTCGTAAATACTGGTGCAAAACGGGTCGAATACGTGTGACACCGGACCCATATTTACGCCAGTATTTACGGGTGGGAAAAAATACGGTCGTGTGCATGAGGCCTAAAACATTCTCTGTATAGATAGATTTCTATCTATCTATACAATCTATCTATCCATCTATCTTTTTTTCTATATATTTACCTTTCTATCTTTTATTCTATTAGAATAGGCAGGTAGGGAGTATATAATTATATATATATCCACATATATGTAATATATATAGCAATAGCGGTTTATTTTTTTGTTAGCGGTAGTGTAGATATATATAGCAGTTAGTTTGTGTGTTTTATAAAAAAAAAAAAATATATCATAATTTGTTTAGTTAGTGTTAGTGTTAGTTACGTTATGGCGAGGAAGTTGTTTAGCGCTGAGGAGGCATACGCCATGCTGTGGTCTGAGTCGGAGACCGCATCAGAGATGGCGTCCGAGATGGAACCTGTTTTAGGTAGTGACGATGACAGCGTCACTTCAGGTTCATCTTCAGGGGACGTTGTCCCTGATGCAGTTGAAACTGCAGAACATGAAAGCGCAGGGCCAAGTAGCGCTGTAGCACGGGACAGCCTGGTCCCTTCAGTCCAGGCTCTTGTATGGGCACCTGCCCCATCTTTTGGGCCTAGAATCCACGGATTTACTGCCACTCCTGGCATAACCGTGGACAATACAAATTTTGTCCAAATGGATTACTTCCATTTATTTATAACGGACGACATCCTAAATCAGATTGTCCACAAAACAAATTTATATGCCACTCAATATATAAGGCAGAAACCTTCATCCACCCATACCAGAGATTGGACGCCCACCAATTTGCTGGAATGAAAAAAAAAAATTGGGGCTCACCCTAAATATGGGTATTGTCAAAAAGCCCTCCATTAGGTCTTACTGGTCAACAAGACCCGCAAAAGCCACCCCAGTATATTCTGCAGTAATGCCCAGGTCTCGTTATGAGACAATAATGAGGTTCCTCCACTTCAATGACAACGCACAGGCCTCCCCAAGTACTGATGCAAACCGGGATCGGTTGTTCAAAATAAGACCGCTAATAAATTCCCTGAGTAATTTATTTCTGCAACTCTACACCCCTGAGCAGAATGTAAGTGTGGACGAATCCCTCCTCAACTTTCATGGCAGACTTAGCTTTCGCCAATATCTACCTTCCAAAAGGGCAAGATATGTCGTTAAGCTCTACAAATTGTGTGAAAGCGGGTCAGGATATACCACCGCCTTCAGGATTTATGAAGGGCGGGACCGCACAATAAATGTTCCTGGATGCCCCCCTGATCTTTCCACCAGCAGTAAGATCGTTTGGGAGATAATGCAGCCTCTGCTTCACAAGGGGTACCACCTGTACTATGATAATTTTTATTTGAGTGTGCCCCTGTTTAGGCATTTGCATGCTGCAAGGACTGGGGCATGTGGTACCATGCGCAAAAACAGAATTGGTTTTCCACAGCAATTAGTGGGGAAGCGCATGGTAAAGGGGGACTCCTGTGCTTATGCATCTGAGGAATTGCTGGCGGTCAAGTTCAGGGATCGCAAAGATGTGTATGTGCTAAGCACGATTCATACCGCAGGAACAGTGGCAGTGAGGGAAAGAGGGGCAACATCAGACAAGCACAAACCAGTGAGCGTGTCCGAATATAACAAGTACATGGGGGGGGGGGTGGATTTAAGCGACCAGGTTTTAAAGCCCTATTTAGTAAAACGCAAAACTAAAACCTGGTACAAAAAAATGGCCATTTATTTGTTACAGGTGGCCATCCACAACTCATTTGTGCTCTACAAAAAAAACAGAGGCAGAGACACATACCTGGATTTCCAGGAAAAAATTATTGAAGGCCTCATTTTTGATGTTCAGGACACCCGAGAATGCCCCCAGTCTGAGGATGTCACGCGACTGACTGAAAGACACTTCATCAGTCGGATTCCCCCAACAGCAACCAGAAGCAACCCCCAGAAAAAGTGCCGCATCTGCAGAAAAGACGGGCACCGAAAGATTCCCGATATTTCTGTCCCTCATGTCCCTCACAACCAGGCCTGTGCATTGAGCCATGTTTTAAAAAATACCACACTGTTCTGAATTATTAGATTTTAGTTAATTCGTTGAAAATATATTTGCCCTACATAACGTTTTTATTTTTCCCCTGATTTTACTCCAAGGGTGAGGGAGGGAATGGGTGGGGGGTGGATGTCATGTTTGCATATTCTCTAAAGTTCATCTGCTGGAGAGCTCCATTTGCATAAACCTGCAATTTCTTATTTTAGAAAACCCCAAAAAATAAATTCGCATTATACCCCTAGATGAATATTTTGGGATTTCTGCTTCAAGAGCAGATATTTTGGAAGTGTTATTGAAACTCTGTTGAGTTTTGTAAAACCAGCTTTGAAAAAAAGCGATTTGTGAAATAAGCTTCTTCTATCGTCCGCCCTCCTACTTCTCTATGTGATAAATAAGGCACACATATTTGGTATCCCCATGCACGGGAGAAGTGAAAGAATGTGAAAGGAGATTAATTTTGGCCGTGGTCTATACTGTGTGTGAAAAATGCTGGTATAAACTGACGCATTTGCTAAAAAATTGCTAATTTTTTTTGATCCATCTTATTCAAGAAACTTTCAGAAGAAAACTGGACTGTCTAAAAATATGATAAACCCCTTGAAGAAAACCTTGTGGGGTCTACTTGCGTGAATGAAGTAATTTATGGGGTGATTCTAATCTTTCAGCAGCATTAGGCCCCCAGAAAACAGTATGCGGCTATAAAATCAAGTGCAGAATTCCTGGACCGAAAAGGCCAAAAAGCCTCCTTTTATGCCAAGCCCTGGCACATGCCCGTGAATAAAGCACACATATTTGGTATCCCCATGCATGGGAGAAGTGGAAGAATGTGAAATGCGATGAATTTTGTCTGTGGTCCATTTTGTGTGTGAAAAAGCTAGCATAAACTGACGCATTTGTTAAAAAAAAAGCTAATTTTATTTTGTTCCATCTTATTCAAGAAACTTTCAGAAGAAAACTGGACTGTCTAAAAATATGATAAACCCCTTGAAGGAAACCTTATGGGGTCTACTTGTGTGAATGAAGTAATTTATGGGGTGATTCTAATGTTGCAGCAGCATTAGGCCCCCCAGAAAACAGTATGCGGCTATAAAATCAAATGCAGAATTCCTGGACCAAAAAAGCCTCCTTTTATGCCAAGCCCTGGCACATGCCCGCACAGTGAATAAGGCACACATATTTGGTATCCCCATGCACAGGAGAAGTGGAAGAATGTGAAAGGAGATGAATTTTGTCCGTGGTCTATACCGTGTGTGAAAAATACTAGCCTAAACTGACGCATTTGCTAAGAAATAGCTGATTTTTTTTTGTTCCATCTTATTCAAGAAACTTTCAGAAGAAAACTGGACTTGCTAAAAATATGATAAACCCCTTGAAGGAAACCTTGTGGGGTCTACTTGTGTGAATGAAGTAATTTATGGGGTGATTCTAATGTTTCAGCAGCATTACGCCCCCCAGAAAACAGTATGCGGCTATAAAATCAAATGCAAAATTCCTGGACCGAAAAGGCCAAAAAGCCTCCTTTTATGCCAAGCCCTGGCACATGCCCGCACAGTGAATAAGGCACACATATTTGGTATCCCCATGCACAGGAGAAGTGGAAGAATGTGAAAGGAGATGAATTTTGTCCGTGGTCTATACCGTGTGTGAAAAATACTAGCCTAAACTGACGCATTTGCTAAAAAAGCGCTGATTTTATTTTGTTCCATCTTATTCAAGAAACTTTCAGAAGAAAACTGGACTTGCTAAAAATATGATAAACCCCTTGAAGGAAACCTTGTGGGGTCTACTTGTGTGAATGAAGTCATTTATGGGGCGTTTCTAATGTTTCAGCAGCATTGCACCCCCAAGAAAACAGTATGCGGCTATAAAATCAAATGCAGAATTCCTGGACCGAAAAGGCCAAAAAGCCTCCTTTTATGCCAAGCCCTGGCACATGCCCGCACAGTGAATAAGGCACACATATTTGGTATCCCCATGCACGGGAGAAGTGGAAGAATGTGAAAGGAGATTGATTTTGTCCGTGGTCCATACCGTGTGTGAAAAATGCTAGCATAAACTGGCGCAATTGCTAAATTCTTGCATTTTTTTCCAATTTTGCCCACTTTAGAGAAAAAAAATAAAAATGATATATACTGACAAAAGCCACTAAAACAAAGCCCTATCTGTCCTTTAAAAAGAGTGTAAAATTCAAAGATGAACTTTATTCACCTGCTGAGTTATAGTCATCTAAAGAAGCGCATAGCAAAATTGTGAAATTTGCTCTGGTCATTTAGCTGTAAAACAGCCTAGTCCTTAACCGGTTAAAAGTGATATACATTCAGAGGTTGGCACCTATGTACCTTTGAATAGAGATATTCAGTTACGCATCAAATTTTTATTGGAAAAGCGGACCAGAACATGGTGGAACAAAGCTTCTCTGGAGCATTATCTCAGTAAGGATATCATCCCTAGGGGATTGAGAATCAAAATTACACCTTCATTTCCGGTTGACGACGACCTATTCAGACAGAGGTGGGAAGACGCATGCAAAATCTGCTCCAGAACGATGTTAGAGTTACTGATTGGATGTGATAAACAGACCCTTGAAGTATTAGAAAGTGAAATTGAACCACTACAGCAAGATTTGAAGGCGAAAATGACGCCAGAAGAGATGCCACTTTTGAAAAGGAATTAGATTGTGAATTTCTCAAATGGGAAAAAGAGATCCAACAATTTAAAATGAAGAAATTTCAGCGTGACCTCTCTGATTACCAGAATGATCGTGTCTTCAGATGGAATTGGCAACATTCTATGAGGTCAAGATCAAGATCTAGATCACGATCAGGCTATACATCGTCATCCTCTAATGAAGGACCATCAACTGGTCGTTTTTTAGGCAAACGCCCAAGATGGGAGCAAGATACAGGACATCTAATGGGCAAAAGCAAAAGAAACAAGCCTCTAGATGGAGGGATGAACCTCAGGAACAGAAGGCAAAGATCAACTAAAGGTAATTAATTTGTCCAATGAGATATTAACGCAGGCACAGTTAGAAGTATTAGGAATGGGCTTGACCTTTTCTCCAGTATCTAACTTTGATTTTTTTGAGGCTGTCAAGGATGTACATCTTTTTGCTAGAAAATTGCTTTTCAAAAAGCACTTTTCTAAATATGATGTGCAACTCTTTACAGGAAAAGATGAACAGCTAACTCTTAGGGCTCTTGATGAGCTTCTAAGTGAACAAGAACCAATTGTTGAACATAAATTCCCGTTGGGAGTCAGGGGGCGCTCTACCACATTTCCTCCTTTGTCAATGTGTCCTGCAGTTGACACTTTTGTGAGACTGGTTACTAATGAATTGAGTAAATTGTCTTCACATCGTACACATGACAATTTAAATGGGGCACAACGTGAGGCCCTTGAACAATTAAAAAGAATGATATCGGTGGTTATTAAGCCAGCTGACAAAGGTGGAAATGTGGTATTGTGGCCTGTTGAAAAATACGAGAGAGAAGCCTTTAGACAGCTCAATGATTTGTCATGTTATCAAAAATTGGATGGATGCCCTCTTGGCAGTTTCAAGACCCAAGTAGACCAAATTTTATGGAAGGCTTTTGAATCCAACATTATACCCAAAACCACACTTGATGGTCTTATTGTTGATAACCCATTCTAGCAACCCTGTATCTGCTCCCCAAGGTCCACAAAAATCTAGTGGACCCTCCGGGAGGACCGATAGTTTCGGGTAATGGAAGTTTGTGTGAAACTGTATGTCGCTTCATTGACCATTATCTTAAACCCCTTGTGTGCGAATTACCTTCAAATATTCATGATTCCACGGATGTTTTGAATAGGTTAGAGGGTGTTTTTATGGGTCATGATGACTTCTTTGTGACATGTGACGTGGAATCACTTTATACCTCAATTGAACACAAACATGGCATTGAAGCTGCTAGGTTCTTTTTAAACGGGACCAACTTGGAACCCGATCTTATTGACCTGCTGATTGTACTACTAGATTTTGTTTTACATCACAATCTATTCCTTTTCAAGGATCGATATTTTCTACAAAAGAGGGGTGTGGCAATGGGGGCGACTTGTGCGCCCTCATATGCCAACCTTTTTCTTGGCCATTGGGAGCAGAATCTTCAATTGCCTGATGCTGATGATGGAGGCGTCCTGATTTGGATGCGCTTCATCGATGACATACTGTTCCTCTGGCATGGTGAGAGAGAGAAGCTTGACAGGTTTCTTGTGGATCTGAATGTCAACCAGCTCAACATCCGTCTGACTTCTAAAATGAGTCGTACTGATGTTGAGTTTCTTGACATCAGACTCACTAGTGACATAGATGGATCAATTGTCACCGATATTTTCAGGAAAAGTACATCAGTCAATTCCTTCCTTTATGCCAAATCATCTCATCCCCCACAGACACTGAGAGCAGTTCCAACGGGACAATATTTAAGAGCACGCCGGATATGCTCCACAGAATCAGCTTTTGAGAATCAGGCCTCTGACCTCTCAAAAAGGTTTCGTGCTAGAGGCTACAAATCTATGGATATTGAGCAAGGATATATGAGAGCTAAAAATACGCAACGAAGCCACCTACTCATACCCAAATTGAAGAAAAAGAACAGCAATAAAGAGGTAAGGTTCATTACTGGATACCATGCCCAATGGAGAGAAATGAGATCGATTTTTGAGAGATTCTGGCCAATTCTCCATACTGATATGGACCTGAGTGTAGCGCTATCAGACTATCCCCTTATGACTTCACGTAGATCCCGTAATCTAAGGGATATATTAGTCAAGAGTCATTATGTAGCTCCTACCTCAGGCTTTATATTTAATTCCAGAGGACCAAAGTGGGGATCATACCCCTGTGGTGACTGTGGGGCATGTTCCCTCATGACTAGATCTTTAAATTTCAGTGATTCTTCTGGGTCAAGAGAATACAAGATCTGTCATAATATCACGTGTCGTTCAACTGCTGTGGTTTACTATGCCATTTGTCCATGTCGATTAATATATGTGGGTCTCACTTCTAGACAACTTCGTGTGAGAATCCTTGAATATATAAGGGACATAAAGGGTGCTATGAAAACTGATGATCCTGAAAAACTCAGCAAATTAAAACCGATACCTCGTCATTTTCGTGACCACCACCAAGGTAATTGGAGACTTCTCACCTTCAGGGGAATTGATAAGATCTCTCTAGGAAATAGAGGGGGTAATATTCAGAGAATCCTTGCCCAACGTGAATGCAAATTGTGAAATTACAAACCGTTTTCCCCAAGGGGCTAAATGAAATGGTCAGCTTTGCTCCGTTTCTGTAATGTGAATTTCTAATAGGTGCCAACCTCTGTTATGTTTTATCCTTTTGTGTGTAGGGAGGATTTATTATCTAACTTCTGCTTGCTTGTCTTTTCAGAGTGGACTTTACTGGTTATATCGGAGCTGATGATGCATTGGAGGCACTTGACGATAGTTATCTCATATTTTCTGATATAAACGAGGTTCTGTTGTCAACATCATCTGCGAATATTGTTTATGCAGTGATTGGTTCTTCAAACCCCTCTTTTTATGATTCTGTGGTTATGTGATGATTGCATTAGATGGTAATAGCGATATTTTTGCCTATGATCTGGTACAGTTATCTTTGTAGTGAATTGTCTTTATATCTTGGCATTTCATAGATGCACTATAACATTGATGGATGTTTTGTTTTAACACGGTTTTCAATTATCATATGCTTTTTTCTATCCATATGTCTTTTCACACTTTTTGATGTTTTATTTTTGTTGCTTTAAAGCTACACTATGGTGCTTTAAATGCACTCTTAACTTTATTTCTTATTTGTTTTCACTTATCACATATTTTTTTGTGACCTATTTGGTCCGCCTATTCACATTCATTGAATATTGCTTCACTCATTTTTATGTGTGCATGCATGTGGTTATATATACCTATAATTATTTATGCACGCTTATATATATGATTATTTAATTCGATATATATTTATTCAAATATATTTTTTCATATATTTACTTATTTTTTGCGTATATATTTTTAAACCACTTATGTCACACTTGAACTTATATATTTTCATATATATCTTTTATTCTATACAGTATATATATTTTTTGATCCATCTATTCAATTTGGTATGATGTTTGGTCATACAATCTTATATACATTTGGTGACATTTCACCCTATAGTCTCTGTGATTTGTGTACACAGTGGGCTCCTAGGCATGCATTGGGTTCCCCTCTGTACATTGCTTTCACCTACATTATTGCGTGATGTGCTGTGCCATAATTTTATTTGTCGGAACCAATGTTTGATCCATGTTGTATTTATATTCTGAAATGTCAAAATATGCTCTCATTTATAATATCTTTGTCATTCTCTAAATGTATTTATATTTTTTCTAATTGTTAATAGTGCTCCTGTATACATACCGCTTTCTATTCTTGGACGTGGGCAACTGCGGTTGCCTTGCCCGTGTCCAAGATGGATGCGGTGGTCTGTGGTTGTTGTGCGCATGCGCGGGGTGGGGGGGGTTCATGACGTAGTTCACGGCGCAACATGGACTTGGGCTCTGTGCAGTTGCGCATTGCTCACTTCCGGACTCCGTGTACTGCGTGATTGAGGTGCCGCCTCTCCTCGTGCAGGCGCCAGCTGAACATCCTACGGACAAGTAAGTGTGGTACACTGCTCAGCTGTGTACCCCTTATTTAAATCCTCTGGTCACACTCTTCCAGCACCCCCTGACGAAGCCAGGTGCGAAACGCGCGTTGGGGTGTTCTGACAGTGTTGTGGCAGTGGAATGGCTCATGGTGGGTTTTTGGTATGCGTATCTTGAGGTCTTAGTGATTTTTCGTTTTCATGACTGTTACCATACATTCTTTGTGGTCATACTCTAGGCATTTGCTGCAGTGATTGACATTTGTACATTTATACTCATGATACATATGTTATAATCTATGATATAGTATGCATAGTACTACCATTGTTTGCCCTGCCTTATATTCAACACTGTCCATTCTCTTTGTACTGTCTGTACATTGTTTTTATGGGTGGTAATTTTTAAGTGTCTTGATCAACTGTGTTGTCTGTTTTCAATAAAGTCATTTTGTATTTTTCTCAAATACGTTTGATTTGGTCTTATTATAGTATATAGGGATAATTTTATGGTAATTTTAATACTTTTTGGGGTACAAGACCTATCCTCAGATCTAAACAACACTACAACCGGTGAATGATCCGATATACTTCTGGTCTCATATATAATTTTCCCAATTAATGTAAGGAAGGAATCACTGCATGGCACCATATAAATTTGTGTGTGGCATTATAAAAAGAAAAATATTGATTTTGTTAGTTGTTAAGCTGCCAGATATCCAACAGGCCCAAATTTTCGCTTACTCTGGCCATCAAGCCTTCACACCACCCTATTGACGGAAAAATAAAAAAAAGTTATGGCTCTTGAAAAGCGGGGAGGGAAAAATAAAAAATAAAAAATGTTATCAGTGTGGAAAGGGTTAATTAATTTCTAATAAAAAAACATTTATGACCACATGCGGGTTATAGCTATACTCAGGAGTATTTGCTTTACAGATGTTGGGGTGCTTTTTCCTCCTTTGTCCTTTGTGAAAATGAAGAAATTCAACATTTTAGTGGAAATAATGTTGATATTCATTTTCGCGGCCTATTTCTAATAAATTCTGCCAAAGACCAGAGGGGTCAAAATGCTCACTATACCACTAGATAGATTCCTTAAGTGGTGTAATTTCCCAAATGGGTCACTTTTGGGTGGTTTCCACTGTTCGGTCTCTCAAGGGCTTTGCAAATGCGATATGACACCTGAAAGCCATTTCAGCTATATTTGAGCTTCAAAAGCCAAATAGTGCTCCTTCCCTTCTTAACCCTGCTGTGGGTCCAAACAGAAGTTTATTACCACATATGGCATATTGCTGTAATCGGTAGAAATTGCTTTACAAATGCTGGCGTGTTTTTTCTCCTTTGTTCCCTTTAAAAATTAAAGATGTCTACGTTTGTTTCAGGAAAAAAAAGTAGATTTTCATGTTCACAAACTAATTTCAATGAATTTAGCAAAAAAAACTGTGGGGTCAAAATGCTAACTATACCCCTAGCCTTGGTTTGCCTTCTCTAATACCCCCTATTAAACTTCTAACCAGTTTCTGTTTGATCTCCATCGTCACTGCTGCTCTTTCTGTTTGTTTACATCCCTTGCTGTTTGTTTACATCCCTTCCTGTCTGTTTCTTGTCTTGTAACCCACCATACCCATGATCCCCTGATGCATCTGAGGAGACAGTTGCATCCCCACCTTCCTCCAAAGCATCTCAGCTATTTGCATATTGCCACGCCCCTCTAGGTTCTTCCCTGCTCTAATTACTAATTCCAGGCAGCTCCCTCCCTGCACACGGTCTTACACTCTTAGGCCTTATTCACACGAACGTGTCCATTTTGCGCTCGCAAAAAACACTGCGTTTTTCATGTGC
The DNA here is from genome assembly GCF_050947455.1 of Rhinoderma darwinii. Taxonomy (NCBI): domain Eukaryota; kingdom Metazoa; phylum Chordata; class Amphibia; order Anura; family Rhinodermatidae; genus Rhinoderma; species Rhinoderma darwinii. The sequence continues at coordinate 95,209,878 of NC_134692.1, forward strand.
AAAAGGTCTGTGTGTCATCAGCATATGGTGCGTGGCTGCGTGATTTTCGCGCACATATGCTGCGTGAAATTCACTGCCAGTCTGAACGGCTCCATTCACTAACATAGGTCCGTGCGACGTGCGTGATTTCCACTCGCGTAGCATGGACGTATTATACGTTCGTGGGAATAAGGCCTAATAATTATTATCCTTTGTGCCATTTACTATAAATGTATGTAAGGCCCTATGCACACGAAAGTTCTTTTGTGGCCGCAATTCCCCCGAAAATCCAAGGGAGAATTGCGGCCCCATTCATTTCCATGGGCCCATGCACACGACCGTGGTTTCCAAGGTCCGTGCATGGCCCAGGAGCCTGGAATGCAGAAAGAACGGGCATGTCTTATTACGGCAGTGTTCTGCGATCCAGGCTCATAGAAAATAATGGACACGGCCATGTGCACGGCCCGCGATTTGCGGGCGGCTCACGGGTGATACTCCACGGCTGGCCGACCTGAAAATCACGGCCGTGCACATGGCTACGGTCGGGTGCATGAGGCCTTAGTGTGTCTCACTATTATTTACTAAATACAGTATATACATATATATATATATATATATATATATATATATATATATATATATATATATATATATATATATATATATATAAATCCAAAAAAGAGAGATAGAAGCAGCACTCAAAAAAACTCTGGTTTATTCATCCAGCATCCACTGCAACGTTTCACCTTCTCTATGAAGGCTTTTTCAAGTGAAGGTAAAACGTTGCAGTGGATGCTGGATGAATAAACCAGAGTTTTTTTGAGTGCTGCTTCTATCTCTCTTTTTTGGATACATGTTTGTGCAGGGAGAGGTCACTCCCTGTTTGAAAGCTGAGCACCAGCCTTAACAGGCAAGGAATCATAGTGCTGCTCCTACCCTTGATTTGTCTATATATATATATATATATATATATATATATATATATATATATATATATATATATACACGTACAGATCAAGCAATATAACCACATCCTGTTATTGATATGTATATATATATATATATATATATATATGTGTGTGTGTATGTGTATATGTGTATGTATGTGTATATATATATATATATATATATATATATATACACACACACACCTACATACAGTGAAGGAAATAAGTATTTGATCCCTTGCTGATTTTGTAAGTTTGCCCATTGTCAAACACCTGAACAGTCTAGAATTTTTAGGCTAGGTTAATTTTACCAGTGAGAGATAGATTATATAAAAAAACCAAAAACATCACATAGTCAAAATGATATATATTTATTTGCATTGTGCACAGAGAAATAAGTATTTGATCCCCTACCAACCATTAAGGGTATGTTCACACGGCGGGGGTCCGTAACGGCTGAAATTACGGGGATGTTTCAGCCTGAAAACATCCCCGTAATTTCAGCCGTACCGGCATGTGCAGGCGCTTGAACGCCGCGTCAATTACGGCCGTAATTAGCGCTGCTATTCATTGGAGTCAATGAATAGCGGCTCCAATTACGGCCAAAGAAGTGACAGGTCACTTCTTCTACGCGGGCGTCAATTTACGCGCCGTCATTTGACAGCGGCGCGTAAATATACGCCTCGTGTGAACAGACAAACGTCTGCCCATTGCTTTCAATGGGCAGATGTTTGTCAGCGCTATTGAGGCGCTATTTTCGGGCGTATTTCGGGGCAAAAACGCCCGATTTACGTCCGTATATAGGCCGTGTGAACATACCCTAAGAGTTCAGCCTCCTCCAGACCAGTTACACGCTCCAAATCAACTTGGTGCCTGCATTAAAGACAGCTGTCTTAAATGGTCACCTGTATAAAAGACTCCTGTCCACAGACTCAATTAACCCCTTAAGGACGCAGCCTAGTTTTGGCCTTAAGGCTCAGAGCCCATTTTTCAAATCTGACATATTTCACTTTATGTGGTAATAACGTCGGAATGCTTAAACCTACCCAAGCAATTCTGAGATTGTTTTCTCGTGACACATTGGGCTTCATGTTCGTGGTAAAATTTGGTCGATATATTCAGTGTTTATTGGTGAAAAATTGCAAAGAGAAAATTTTGAAAAAATTGCATTTTTCAGAATTTAAATGCATCTGCTTGTAAAACAGACGGTTATACCACCCAAAATAGTTACTAGTTCACATTTCCCATATGTCTACTTTAGATTGGCATCGTTTTTTGAACATTCTTTTATTTTTCTTGGACGTTACAAGGCTTAGAACATAAACAGCAATTTCTCATATTTTTAAGAAAATTTCAAAAGTCTTTTTTTTAAGGTACCTCTTGAGTTTTGAAGTGGCTTTGTGGGGCCTATGTATTAGAAACCCTGATAAAACACCCCATTTTAAAAACTAGACCCCTCAAAGTATTCAAAACAGCAGTTAGAAAGTTTTTTAACCCTTCAGGCATTTCACAGGAATTAAAGCAAAGTGGAGGTGAAATTTGCCAATTTCATTTTTCTTGCTGAATTTCAATTTTATTCATTTTTTTTCTGTAACAGAGAAGGTTTTACCAGAGAAACACTACTAAATATGTATTGTCCAGATTCTGCAGTTTTTAGAAATGTCCCACATGTGGCCCTACTGCGCTCGTGGACTAAAACACAAGCCCTAGAAGAAAAGAAGCACCTAGTGCATTTTGAGTCCTCTTTTTTTATTAGAATATATTTTAGGCAGCATGCCAGGTTTGAAGAGGTGTTGAAGTGTCAAAACAGTAGGAATCCCTCAATAGTGACCCCATTTTGGAAACTACACCCCTCAAGGAATTCATTTAGGGTTGTTGTTATCATTTTGACCGCACAGTTTTTTCACAGCACGTATTTGAATTGGGCTCTGAAATGAAAAAAATGTCATTTTTTCCAATAAAATGTCATTTGTGATCAAAATTTCTTATTTTCACAGGGAACAAAATACCCCATTTTGTTGCCCAATTTGTCCTTAGTGTGGCAATACCCCATTTGTGGTGATAAACTGCCGTTTGGGCCCATGGGAGGGGTCAGAAGGAAAGGAGCGCTATATGTTTGTTGGAGTCCAGATTTTGTTGGATTGGTTTTCGGGTGCCATGTCGCATTTGCAGAGCCTCAGAGGTATCAAAGCAATGGAAACCCACCAAAAGTGACCCCATTTTGGAAACTACACCCCTCAAGGAATTCATTTATGGTTGTTGTTAGCATTTTGACCACACAGTTTTTTCACAGCACCTATTTCAATTGGGCTGTGACATTAAAAAAATGACTTTTTTTCCAATAAGATGTAATTTTTTACCAAAATTTCTTATTTTCACAGGGAACAAAATACTCAATTTTGTTGCCCAATTTCTCCTGAGTGCATCAATACCCCATTTGTTGTGATAAACTGCAGTTTGGGCCCATGGGAGGGCTCAGAAGGAAAGGACCACCATTTGGCCTACTGGGGATTTTCTAGTGCGAAGTCATGTATGCAGAAGCCCCTGAGGTACCAGTACAGTTGAAACCCGCAAGAAGTGACCCCGTTTTAAAAACTACACCCTTAAGGCATTCATCTAGAGGTGTAGTGAGCATTTTGACCGGAGACCTACACCCCATAAACTGTAATGTGGGTTCTCCCGGGTATGGCAATACCCTACATGTGGCTGTTATCAGCTGCCTGGGCACACAGCAGGGCTCAGAGGGGAAAGACGAGGGGGGATAAGCTGTGCGGAGTGCATCAGGGTAAGTAAAATTGGGGTAAATTATAAACCAAGGGATATATGATAAATTTTAAAACACTTTCATACAGAGCTCTGGTTATTCGGGACACGTGTCACATTGATATATTGTGTCATCCATTATCGCCCTCTTATAGCAGACTTTGCACCTCTTTTGACTTTTTCCCTTCTTGCCAGTTTGGGGAACTTCTCCTGGAAAGTGTTGCCCTGGTACGATGCGTGTGGGCTCGCTTCCAGAAGTACTGGGTGCCCCCCCTTCTTGGTCCCTAAAGATTAGGTTCTTGATAATCACCTCTTGAAATTCCAGGAAAGTTCCCGTCTGGCCTGCACATCGACGTAGCACGTACGCATTGTACAATGCCATCTGTATGATGTGCCCGGCCAGCTTCTTATACCACACCGCATGGCGCTGTAGGGCTTCAGGGCTTGATCTTACAAGTCCACACCTCCCATGTACCTATTGTAGTCCAGGATGCAGTCTGGTTTGGGGGTGGCCTTTCCTTCATATATCCTAAAACTGTAGGTATACCCTGATGCACTCTCGCAGCTTATACATCTTCACGCCATACCTTGCCCTCTTACTCGGCAGGTACTCGCGGAATTGAACCCTCCCTTTAAAATGTACCAGGGACTCATCAATAGAAATACACTTCTCTGGGGTGTATGCTTGGGAAAACCGGGCACTGGAACGGTCTGATAGGGGTCTCCGTTCATACAAACGGTCAAAACTGGGGTCATCTCAGGTTGGGCACGGCTTATTATCAGTATAATGTAAGAAGCGAAGTATTGCCTCATTTATTTATTTTTTTAGGTTCCATTTCAGTTCTGAAGTTGCTTTGAGGGGCCCATATATTAGAAACCCCTATCAAATACCCTATTTTAGAAACTAGACCCCTCAAAGTATTCACAACAGCATTTAGAAAGTTTATGAACCCTTTAGGTGTTTCACAAAAATTTAGAGCACAGTAGAGGTGAAATTTACATATTTTTTTTGTCAGAAAATCCTCTTTATACCATTTTTTTTATAACACAAAAGGATTTATCAGTGAAACGCACTCAATACTTATTGTCCAGATTCTGCATTTTTGAGAAATATCCCACATGTGGCCCTAGTGCGGTAATGGACTGAAGCACCGGCCTCCGAAGCAAAGGAGGACCTAGTGGATTTTGAGCCCTCCTTTTTATTAGGCACCATGTCCGGTTTGAAGAGGTCTTGTGGTGCCAAAACATTGGGAACCCCCCAAAAGTGACCCCAATTTGGAAACTAGACCCCTTGAGGAATCCATTGTAGTTTTCTTGGGGTGCATGCGGCTTTTTGATCAGTTTTTATTCTATTTTTAGGTGGCGTGGTGACTAAAAAACAGCAATTGTACAATTGTTTTTTTTTTTCGTTTTTTTTTACAGCGTTCACCGTGCGCTATAAATGACATATTCACTTTATTCTGCGGGGCGATACGATTACGGCGATACCAGATGTTTATAGTTTTTTTTTATGTCTTATGGCGTTTGCACAATAAAATACGTTTTGTAAACAATCATTCACTTTTTGTGTTCCTTATTCTAAGAGCCAGAACGTTTTTATTTTTCAATCAATAAAGCCGTGCGAGGACTTATTTTTAGCGTAACGAACTGTAGTTTCGATCAGTACCATTTTTAGGTACATGCGACTTTTTGATCTCTTTTTATTCCATTTTTTGGGAGGTGAAGTGACCAAAGAATTGTGATTGTGGTTCGGTTTATTATTATTTTATTTTACGGCGTTCACCGTGCGGGATAAATAATGAAATAATTTTGTAGATCAGGCCGTTACGGACGCGGCGATACCAATTATGTATAGTTTATTTGTTTGTTTATATATTTTTATTTATAATAAAGGACTCATAAGGGAAAAAGGGGGATTTTTACTTTTAATACTTTTAAATCTTTTATTTTCTTATTTTTACACATCTTTTTTAAACTTTTTTTTAACTTTATTACTTTGTCCCACGAGGGGACATGAGGGCAGGAGGCTCTGATCACTATTCTAATACACTGCACTACATGCGTAGTGCAGTGTATTAGAACTGTCAGCTACTCACTGACAGCAAGCATAGTGGGTCCTGACGTTGTCAGGACCCACTAGGCTTCTGTCTATTGCATAGCCGTACGCCATTGTTTGGTGTCCGGTTGCCATAGTCACCATCGCCGGCTGCTATCGCGTAGCAGGCCGGCGATGGCAGCTTAACCCCTAAAAAGCCGCGATCTCTATAGAATGCGGCTTTTAAGGGGTTAATCAGCGGGGACACAGCGATCGGTCCCCGCTGTAGGAGCTGTGACAGCTGCTGAACAAGACAGCAGCGTCACAGCTCCTGTATGTGTCAGGAGGACGGCCGAAACGGCCGTTACTCCCGAGACGTACTATTACGGCATGGAGCGCGAACGATACAGCTGCCATGACGTAATAGTACGTCAAGGAGCGGGAAGGGGTTAATCAGTCTGACTCTAACCTCTACAACATGGGCAAGACTAAAGAGCTTTGTAAGGATGTCAGGGACAAGATCATAGACCTGCACAATGCTGGAATGGGCTACAAAACCATAAGTAAGACGCTGGGTGAGAAGTTGACAACTGTTGGTGCAATAGTAAGAAAATGGAAGACATACAAAATGACTGTCATTCGACATCGATCTGGGGCTCCATGCAAAATCTCACCTCGTGGGGTGTCCTTGATCCTGAGGAAGGTGAGAGCTCAGCCGAAAACTACACGGGGGGAACTTGTTAATGATCTCAAGGCAGCTGGGACCACAGTCACCAAGAAAACCATTGGTAACACATTACGCCGTAATGGATTAAAATCCTGCAGTGCCTGCAAGGTCCCCCTGCTCAAGAAGGCACATGTACAGGCCCGTCTGAAGTTTGCAAATGAACATCTGGATGATTCTGAGAGTGATTGGGAGAAGGTGCTGTGGTCAGATGAGACTAAAATTGAGCTCTTTGGCATTAACTCAACTCGCCGTGTTTGGAGGAAGAGAAATGCTGCCTATGACCCAAAGAACACCCACTGTCAAGCATGGAGGTGGAAACATTATGTTTTGGGGGTGTTTCTCTGCTAAGGGCACAGGACTACTTCACCGCATCAATGGGAGAATGGATGGAGCCATGTACCGTCAAATCCTGAGTGATAACCTCCTTCCCTCCACCAGGACATTAAAAATGGCTTGTGTCTGGGTCTTCCAGCACGACAATGACCCGAAACATACAGCCAAGGCAACAAAGGAGTGGCTCAAAAAGAAGCACATTAAGGTCATGGAGTGGCCTAGCCAGTCTCCAGACCTTAATCCCATCAAAAACTTATGGAGGGAGCTGAAGATCAGAGTTGCCAAGCGACAGCCTCGAAATCTTAATGATTTACAGATGATCTGCAAAGAGGAGTGGGCCAAAATTCCATCTAACATGTGTGCAAACCTCATCATCAACTACAAAAAAACGTCTGACTGCTGTGCTTGCCAAAAAGGGTTTTGCCACCAAGTATTAAGTATTGTTTGCCAAAGAGATCAAATACTTATTTCTCTGTGCACAATGCAAATAAATATATATAATTTTGACAATGTGATTTTCAGTTTTTTTTTAAATATAATCTATCTCTCACTGGTAAAATTAACCTAGCCTAAAAATTCTAGACTGTTCATGTCTTTGACAGTGGGCAAACTTACAAAATCAGCAAGAGATCAAATACTTATTTCCTTCACTGTATATATATATATATATATATATATATATACACACACACACATAGGAGGGGATGTGTTAGAGGAGAGACAAGGCGGCCAGGAAGCGCAGAAAATCCTAGAGTGGAGGAAGAAGAGGTGAGGACGGTGAGATAGGAGGAGGGGGGCATGTTCTATGTGTAATGTCCATGTAAGCTCCAACCCTCCCCTGACAGCCGCAGCAACGAGTCGGCAAGCGCTGGCCCCAGCCTCCTCCTCAGGAGACGCCAGCGCTCGCGTCCACTCACCTCTGCCGGATCCCACCGGATGGACGAACTTTGACCCGTGAGTACCCTGGACTATAAGAGGGGTCCAGCCCCCTAGTTCTATGCCTGAACGTATTTGTGTATCCCTTAGTTTGTCTATGCAAATGGTCCCCTAGTGTTTTCTGCTCCCAGTGTTTCTGTTCCCGTTCCTGTACCTGTATCCCGAACCAGTGCCGTGCTTGCTATAGTCGTGCTGTGCTGGATAACACGCTTGCCTGCTTCTCCACGCCTGACGTCCATCCGCTGCCTTGTTCCTGCCAAGCTACTGTCCATGCTGACACAGGTACCCTATATACCATAAACTGTGACCTGCGCCCTGATGGCCAGCTGCCCTACCGCCAAGGCGGTACGGCCCAGTGGGTCCACAGACCCTTCGTGGCACTATGATTGATGACGCTCCATGTCTTTGCTAAGACAGCACTTCTGACTGTGTAGAGACACATCATCAACTACCTTTAGGCTCTATTCACACTATAGGGTCCGAGTGTCGGCCTATAAAAATGGCGGTTTTGGTCCGTTTTTTCAGACGTTTTGCATCCGTTCCATTCCGGGCCATGCTTCCGTTTTTAACGGCCGATTTTAACCCGTTTTGCATCCGTTTTTTACCTTGTCCGTTTTGAAAACGGATGAGTTTCATTTGTAAATTTTCTGCCACACACTGCCCTATGTAGATAATGCCGCACACTAACCTCTGTAGATAATGCCACACACTACCTTCTATAGATACTGCCACAGCCCCCCTGTAAGCAATGCCACACAGCCCCCTGTAGGTAGTGCCGCAAAGTCCCCCGGTAGTTAGGGCCACACAGCCCCCCTGTAGGTAGTGCCATACAGCCCCCTGTAGGTAATGCCACACAGTCAGCCACCCTGTAGGTAATGCAACACAGCCCCCTGTAGGCAATGCCACACACTCCCCTTTAGGTAATGCCACACAGCCCCCCTGTAGGTAATGCCACATAGCCCCCCTGTAGGTAGTGCTACACAGCCCCCTTGTACATAGTCACCCCCCATAGATGGCACCCCCCTACTTTCCTGTAGGGGACGGCTCTAGGAGAAATCCCTCACTTCACTGTCCATATATGGACAGTGAAGTGAGAGACTTCTCCTGGAGTGAAATCCCCGGTCACATCTCCGGGGATTCCGCTTCAGAAGTCCCTGACGTCACTGTGTCCATATATGGACAATGAAGGCAGAGACTTCTCCTGGAGCGGAATCCCCGGCCACATCGCCGGGGATTCCGCTTCAGAAGTCCCTGACGTCACTGTGTCCATATATGGACAGTGAAGGCAGAGAATTCTCCTGGAGCAGAATCCCCTGCCACATCACCGGGGATTCCACTTCAGAAGTCCCTAACGTCACTGTGTCCATAAATGGACCTAGTGAAGTCAGGGACTTTTCATGGAGCGGAATCCCCAATCCGAGGCCACAGCGTTGCCGAAGCTGTGCCCGGGGATTGGGGATTCCGTTCCTACAGGGAGCAAAACAACACCCTCCTCCTCCTCCTCCTCACATGCACTTGGCACTGTGAGGAGGAGAAGGAAAGCGCGAGCGAAGGAAGACACGGCCGTCACACTAGACACCGACACCAAATAGTTGAAATGTGCGCATGTGCAATGGAAAATAAACGGCTGCTGAAGACGCAGCCATATCATTTAACAGAGCATGCGTGGTGGAGTGTGTCAATCACGCAATCTCTAAGCAGATGGGGGAAACACGTGGTACAGTTACGTGATGTAACCGTACATTGTGAAAGCCGGAAACAGGAAGTTAGCTAGCGGAGCGAATGGACGGGTCTGCAGAGGAAGTGCAGATTTTGGATTACCAAGTGGTCACGTGATGGAAGATGGGATACGCCTCTACATTCATCTAATCAAATGTAAGTACATTGCAAAGTTATATGTTTTCCACTGTTTAGTTTAACTAAATGTAATTTTTTGAATCCGGAAAACCCCTTTACAACAATTTCTGAATGCTGTTTTGAATACTTTGAGGTGTGCATTTTAAAAATGGGGTGATTTATGAGGACTTTCTAATATATAGGGCCCTCAAAGCCACTTCAGAACTGAACTGGTGCCTGAAAAAAATAGCCTTTTGAAATTTTCTTGAAAATGTGAGAAATTGCTGCGAAAGTTCGAAGCCTTGTAACGTCGTAGAAAAATAAAAGAACTTTCAAAAAACGATGCAAACATAAAGTATACATATGGGATATGTAAAATATTAACTATATTGTGTGGTATTACTATCTGTTTTACAAGCAGATACATTAAAATGTATAAAAATGCTAATTTTTTTCATTTTTATTCACAAAAAAATATTGAATTTATCGACCAAATATTTTCACTAACATAAAGTACAATATGTCATGAGAAAACAATCTCAGAATCACTTGGATAGGTAAAAGTTTTGCGAAGTTATTACCACATAAATGTCAGATTTGAAAAAATCGGCTTCGTCCCCAAGGCCAAAACTGAACAGTCCTGAAGGGATGCAGAGAAACTTTCTTTAGTAATAAACAGAATAATGAATGAGAACAGAATACTACAAAGAATAGACATTCTATACACAAAAATCATAAAATTGTGTCTCATCAATAACTTTAAACACAGTTGAGTAACGATTTCAGAAAATAAACCATAAATTGCAAATGTATGAAACAAATTTTTAACGTTAAGTCAATGCAAACATTTTATTAGTGATATTTCATTTGCTGTAATAAACAATTGTTTCCCTGCTATAGTTCTAAAACGTTGTGAGAATAATATTATAGTGGTATCTGTAGGTTTCTGCTGATGAACAATGAATAGTACAATAAGTGCAAGAAGAACATATGTGCTTAGCATGCAACATACTCGGATTAGGTTTTATCTTATGTCAGCTCAATTTGCATGTGTTGTCGAGTAGATAACTGTAGAGGGTGGGATTCGGTTATAGCCTATAGAATTTAATCTCAATTTTGTGTGAATGGTACCTTTATCCTTTAAAAAGCTGCAATGACTGCTGTACAACATGGACTTTACTTGAGTTTCCAAGTTTACCTAAGACTCACCAACTATCCAACATCACAATGACTCTGTCTGCAAGCGAGAGGGCTCTTATCCTATCCCTATGGCCGAAGATTGCTCCTCAAGTCAATGATCTAGGTGGTGAGGCTTTGGATAGGTAATGTGCATTTCTATTTGCCTATTAAGCAAACTTTATTATAGCGATAGTGCTAACTATGCAACATATGCCTGCAATACTTTAATATCTCTGAGGTAATCTAAGATACAAGGGATACATCGTATCAGAGATTACACAGTATAAACAGCATTTTTCAACTGTTATGTATGTTGGATTATGATGTCACCTGAGTTTGTGTAATGATGTCATTAGTTAAAGTTGATATTTTCTAATACTATCACTCTATTCATTAAAAATGAAGTTATTTGAGATATTAAAAGTTCTTTCTTTGTTTCAGCAATAGATGCGATGGTCATGGAAGACCTCTGTGACTATGCATATTTTTTATAATTCATAGTATTTCATGATAGTTAAAACATTATCTTTTAGTAACAAATGATGTGACAGCTCCTAAATTGTAGTACTAGTGGCTTATACAATTTAAGCTGTAAACTAAATGTTATGTTAAATATAGTAATATCCCTGATATTTAATAGTTCATGTCATGAAGGAAATGTTGTTTTCTGACATAATACTCATGGGTTTTTTTTTTTATAATTGTAACCCTGATTATTTTTATTTTAGGATGTTTCTGAGCTTCCCTCAGACCAAAACCTACTTTTCCCACTTTGACTTGTCCCAAGGATCTGCTGACATCAAGAACCATGGTGGAAAGGTGTTGAATGCTCTTGGAAATGCTGCCAATCACCTGGATGACCTTGATGCCACCCTATCCACCCTCAGCGACCTCCATGCCTACAACCTTAGAGTGGACCCTGGAAACTTTGAGGTAAGAAATATATTATGTTTTAAATATTGAATTTTATATGTAGTACTACCCCATCTGTTGGGTTACTAACAGGAACCATAGTAGCATCATTCACTAGTAAAGTTCACATATACAGTATTACACACTGCCTGCATAAATATGCCTAAATAGAAGACATGTTTTTTCATTTATAATGATAAACACTTTATTTAAAATATAACACATGAGTACATACATGCCACTGTAAATGTTATAGTGACTCTTCAATAGAATGTAAACATATTCATTTATTGGTTATGTATTGAAGTATATACATTATATGTCTGATTCTGAGGAATTTAATACAATACATTAATACCTTTATGGTTTATATGGTAAGTGTTAAAGGCTGAATTCACATGAGCATATTCGGTCCGTAAAGGACGGATTGTATTTCGGCCGCAAGTCCCGAACCGAACACACTGCCGGGAGCCGGGCTTCTAGCATCATAGTTATGTACGACGCTAGGAAACATGATTACAGTACGGGACGGTAGTTGATGCTAGGAGCCCGGCTCCCTGCAGTGTGTTCGGACCGGTACTTGCGGCCAAAATATGTACTGTCCTTTACGGACTGAACATTCTCGTGTGAATCCAGCCAAAGAATTAACATGAAGTTTCTTCCTTGTTGCAGCTGCTGAATCACACAATCCAGGTTGTCTTGGCTATTCACTTTCCACAAGAATTCAGTGCTGAAGCCCAGGCTGCTTGGGACAAATTCATTTCTGAGGTCTCCACCGTCCTGACCTCCAAGTACAGATAAAGAAATACTCATGGACTAGGAGACTACTTCACTACCTGCAGCAAACCACCCTGTAGGGAAGTTCAGAGGAAACTATGACACAAATTTGTCATCAAATCCATAGGCAATCAAAGAATGTCATTCAGCTGTAATATAATTTTGCTCGCTTGTGGTTTTGCAGCAGTTTTTGTCTGGCTATTTACTTGTGTCTGTTGTCCATCAAAAGGAATCTGGTGTAATCTTTAATAAAAGTGCATTCATGTCTAATTGCTGCCGCTTGTTGGGTTTTCTTTTATGATGTTGAGATTTGGACCAGGGGCGTAACTAGGAAACACTGGGCACCATAGCAAACTTTTGACTGGGGCCCCCTTCCCAGATACCACCAACTAGTCTATCTATCATCTATCAATCGTCTCTTCATCTTTTACAAATCTATCTTACCAGAGGCATAACTGGAAGCTCCCAGGCCCCAATACTTTATAGATAAGGCTCCATGGCCCAGATGCGACCGGAACCTCTACACCCACTGTAGTTACACACCTGTATCTATATGTTTGTCTATTTATCTGTCTATTACCTATATCTGTTTTTTCATTTATATTATATTCAATATAACTCTCTAATATGTAAAAGATAATTTTTTTAAATCACCTGTTAATATAATTACATTGTCTTCTTCTGGCACTATTTCTATTTTTGCAGATGACACCAAGCTGTGTAGTATTGTTCAGTCTATGGAAGATGTTCGTAAATTGCAAGCTGATTTGAACACACTAAGGTATGTTCACACACAGGGTGTTCCGCTTCAGAAGTCCCTGACGTCACTGTGTTCATATATGGACAGTGAAGGGAAGGCAGGGACTTCTCCTGGAGCGAAATATCTGCCACATCACCGGGGATTCCGCTTCAGAAGTCCCTAACATCACTGTGTCCATAAATGGACACAGTGAAGTCAGGGACTTCTCATGGAGCGGAATCCCCAATCCGAGGCCACAGCATTGCCGAAGCTGTGCCCGGGGATTGGGGATTCCGTTCCTACAGGGAGCAAAACAACACCCTCCTCCTCCTCCTCACATGCACTTGGCACTGTTAGGAGGAGAAGGAAAGCGCGAGCGACGGAAGACACGGCCGTCACACTAGACACCGACAATGTCTATTTATCTGTCTATTACCTATCTCTGTTTTTTCATTTATATTATATTCAATATAACTCTCTAATATGTAAAGGATAATTTTTTTAAGTCACCTGTTAATATAATTACATTGTCTTCTTCTGGCACTATTTCTATTTTTGCAGATGACACCAAGCTGTGTAGTATTGTTCAGTCTATGGAAGATGTTCGTAAATTGCAAGCTGATTTGAACACACTAAGAATATGTTCACACACAGAGTCAAAAACGTCTCAAAATACGGAGCTGTTTTCAAGAGAAAACAGCTCCTGATTTTCAGACGTTTTTTGTGCCACTCGCAATTTACGCAGCGTTTTTTATGGCCGTTTTTGGAGCTTATTTCAATAGAGTCTATGGAAAACGGTTCCAAAAACGTCCCAAGAAGTGTCCTGCACGTCTTTTTCGTAGGCCGTTTTTTTACGCGTAAAAAACGCTGCGAAAAACGCTCCGTCGGTACTTACGGCCTCAAAAATAGGTTGTGTGATCATACCCTAAGTGTTTGGGCATCCACTTGGCAAATGTAGTTTAATGTAGATAAATTTAAAGTTATGCATTTGGGTACCAACAATCTGCATTCATCATTTGTCCTAGGGGCAGCTATACTGGGGGAGTCACTTGTTGAGAAAGATCTGGGTGTACTTGTAGATTATAAACTAAATAACAGCATGCAATGTCAATCAGCTGCTTCAAAGGCCAGCAAGATATTGTCGTTTATTAAAAGAGGCATGGACTCACGGGACAGCCATGTAATATTACCACTTTACAAAGAATTAGTGAGGCCTCATCTAGAATATGCAGTTCAGTCCTGGGCTCCAGTTCATAGAAAGGATGCCCTGGAGTTGGAAAAAATACAAAGAAGAGCAACGAAGCTAATAAGGGGCATGGAGAATGTAAGTTATGAGGAAAGATTAAAAGAATTAAACCTATTTAGCCTTGAAAAAAGACGACTAAGGGGGGACATGATTAACTTATATAAATATATTAATGGCACGTAAAAAAAATATGGTAAAATCCTTTTCCATGTCAAACCCCTTCAAAAAACAAGGGGGCACTCCTTCCATTTGGAAAAAAAAAAAGGTTCAATCTGCAGAGGCGTCAAGCCTTTTTTACCGTGAGAACTGTGAATCTATGGAATACTCTACGGCAGGAGCTGGTTACAGTAGCTTCAGTAGATGGCTTTAAAAAAGGCTTAGATATTTTCCTAGAACAAAAAAAATTAGCTACTATGTCATTTTCCCATTCCTTCTCTCATCCCTTGGTTGAACTTGAAGGACATGTGTCTTTTTTCAACCGTACTAACTATGTAACTATGTAAGATAACATGGGAGCCTTATTTTTTTTTTACTTTTTACAAAAACACATACAAATATGAAGGAGATAAATAACCGTGGCCGGGGATTCCGCTACAGGAGAATTGAGTGACTACACTGTCCATATATGGACACAGCGAAGTCACTCACTTCTGAAGCGGAATCCCCTACTCTGCGGCCGGGAATTCCGCTACAGGAGAAGTGAGTGACTACACTGTCCATATATGGACACATTGACGTCACTCACTTCTGAAGCGGAATCACCGACCTTGTGGCCGGGAATTCTGCTACAGAAGAAGTGAGTGACCAAACTGCCCATATATTGACACAGTGACGTCACTCACTTCTGAAGCGGAATTCCCGACCTGTGGTCGGGAATTCCTCTCCAGGTGAAGTCAGTGACTACACTGTCCATATATGGACATTGAAGTCAGTTACTTCTCCTGGAAGGGGGGGATGGGTGCAACTTACAGGGGGCTGTGTGGCATTACCTACAGGGGACTTAATGGCATTACATACAGGGAGCTGGGTGGCATTACATACAGAGGGCAGGGTGGCATTACATACAGGGGGCTGGGTGGCATTACCTGCCGGGGGCTGGGTGGCATTACCTGCAGAGGGCTGGGTGGCATTACTTGCAGAGGGCTGGGTGGCATTACCTGCAGGGGGCTGGGTGGCATTACCTACAGGGGGATGGGTGGCATTACCTGCAGGGGGCTGGGTGGCATTACCTGCAGGGGGCTGGGTGGCATTACCTGCAGGGGGCTGGGTGGCATTACCTGCAGAGGGCTGGGTGGCAATACCTGAAGAGGGCTGGGTGGCATTACCTACAGGGGGCTGGGGGGCATTACCTGCAGGGGCTGGGTGGCATTACCTGCCGGGTACTGGGTGGCATTACCTGCAGGGGGCTGGGTGGCATTACATACAGGGGGCTGGGTGGCATTACCTGCAGGGGGCTGGGTGGCATTACCTGCAGGGGGCTGGGTGGCATTACCTGCAGGGGGCTGGGTGGCATTACCTGCAGGGGACTGGGTGGCATTACCTGCAGAGGGCTGGGTGGCATTACCTGCAGAGGGCTGGGTGGCATTACATACAGGGGGCTGGGTGGCATTACCTGCAGGGGGCTGGGTGGCATTACCTGCAGGGTGCTGGGTGGCACTACCTGCAGGGGGCTGTTTGGCATTACCTGCAGGGGGCTGGGGGCATTACCTGCAGGGGGCTGGGTGGCATTACCTACAGGGGGCAGGGTGGCATTACCTGCCGGGGGCTGGGTGACATTACCTGCAGAGGGCTGGGAGGCATTACCTGCAGGGGGCTGGGTGGCATTACAAACAGGGGGCTGGGTGGCATTACCTGCAGGGGGCTGGGTGGCATTACTTGCAGGGGGCTGGGTGGCACTACCTGCAGGGGGCTGGGTGGCATTACCTGCAGGAGGCTGGGTGGCACTACCTGCAGGGGGCTGGGTGGCATTACCTGCAGGGGGCTGGGTGGCATTACCTGCAGGGGGCTGGGTGGCATTACCTGCAGAGGGCTGGGTGGCATTACCTGCAGAGGGCTAGGTGGCATTACATACAGGGGGCTGGGTGGCATTACCTGCAGGGGGCTGGGTGGCATTACCTACAGGGGGCTGGGTGGCACTACCTTCAGGGGGCTGGGTGGCATTACCTGCAGGGGGCTGGGTGGCATTACCTGCAGAGGGCTGGGTGGCATTACCTGAAGAGGGCTGGGTGGCATTACCTGCAGGGGGCTGGGTGGCATTACCTGCCGAGGGCTGGGTGGCATTACCTGCAGAGGGCTGGGTGTCATTACCTGCACGGGGCTGGGTGGCATTACCTGCAGGGGATGGGTGGCATTACCTGCAGGTGGCTGGGCGGCATTACCTACAGGGGGCTGGGTGGCATTGCCTGCAGGGGGCTGGGTGGCATTACATACAGGGGGCTGGGTGGCATTACCTGCAGGGGGCTGGGCGGCATTACCTGCAGGGGGCTGGGCGGCATTACCTGCAGGGGGCTGGGTGGCATTACCTGAAGGGGGCTGGGTGGCATTACATACAGGAGGCTGGGTGGCATTACCTGCAGGGGGCTGGGCGGCATTACCTGCAGGGGGCTGGGTGGCATTACCTGCAGGGGGCTGGGTGGCATTACCTGAAGGGGGCTGGGTGGCATTACATACAGGGGGCTGGGTGGCATTACCTGCAGGGGGCTGGGTGGCATTACCTACAGGGGGCTGGGTGGCATTACCTACAGGGGGCTGTGTGGCATTACCTACCAGGGGGACTGTGGCATTATC
Organism: Rhinoderma darwinii; assembly: GCF_050947455.1. NCBI lineage: Eukaryota > Metazoa > Chordata > Amphibia > Anura > Rhinodermatidae > Rhinoderma > Rhinoderma darwinii. The sequence goes on from NC_134692.1 coordinate 95,227,074, forward strand.
TACAGAGGGCTGTGTGTGGCAACAAATTTAAATGAAATTCATCCGATCTTAAAATGGACAGGGAAAAAAACGGATGCAAAACGGGTCAAAAATCGGCCATTAAAAACGGCATCACGGCCCGAAACAGAATTGGAACGGATGCAAAACGGATGCGAACCGGCCGGGTACAACGGCCCAAAACGGCCGTTTTTATCGGCCGACACTCGGACCCTGTCGTGTGAATGAGGCGTTACATTTGCTTTTGTTTTTTTTTAACGTCAATATTTCTATTTCTATTATCCCAACAGGGGTGCACCTAGCTTTTCTGCTGCATAAGGCAAAAAGTGGAATGGCGCTCCTACCGCAAAAAAAAAGCCTATAAATTCTCTCTTTGGCTGTTCCCCAGCCATCAGTCATCCGCACCCCTTAAATCTTGTCAGCATAACTGAACACAATAGGCATGCTCAGGTTTGTGCGTTCATGCTGCTTCCTGTCAGACTGAACAGTAAGGGGATCTAAATCTGCTTCCATGCTGGTCTTGACTGGACAGAGGCCTAGCTAAAGTCCCATGGGCCCTGTAGCAAAATTAAAATTTGGGCCCTCATCCCCTAAAATCACCACCACTTAATACAAAACGATAAATATATAAATTATGTAAAAGTCAATTATATACATACTAAAACATTTTGCTTGACCTCCTTACAAATTCTATCGATACTGGACGAAGCTCAAACAAGCTCCTCAGGTCAACCACAGTCCATATGGACATCACAGAGGGGTTCTCCACCTTTGAGTGGAGATTTTGCTGCAAAGAGGCTTATTAAAGAGGACTTAATGCATTGCTCATGCATTTATACATACTGTATACTATATTGTGAAGGGGTCTGGGAGTAAAACTTTAATGGCTTATCCTAAATGTGCTAATACAAGTGCGTTAGTGGCATGCATTAGTGGCAACAGTGGCGTTGCTAAAGGGGTCGCTGCGGTCACAATTGCGGCCGGCTCACGAAGCCAGGGGGCACGCTGCCCCCTGCATCACGTCAGTTTTAAAGTTACTATAGTATTTGGGGCATCTGTAATAAACTACACGGGCCCCTGTTACTATAGTAACAGTATACTTACCTTCCTTAGTAATGGCCGCTGGCTGAATGAAAGCATCCATTACTAAGACGGGGCTTAGTGTTAGACGGTGCAGAGGCTAACACTAACCCCCATTATTACCCTGGTATCCACGGCCACCAGGTGTACCAGGAAGAGCAGAGTGTGATCCAGTACCCGACCATCTGTAGTGATGGATGGCTACTGGGACGGCTGCAGGCTGGTATTATTAGGCTGGGAAAGCCCAAAAACAGTGGCCCTTCCCACCTTGGTAATGCTAGCCTGCTGCTGCTATGTTGTATCAGGCTGGTTATAAAAAATGGTGGAAATTTTAAAAAGCAATAAATAAATTATTGGAAAAAACGATACGGGGTCCACCCCATTTTTCATAACCAGCCAGAAACAACACAAAGCAGCAGGCTAGCATGGGCCCATGCACCTGGCTCTTCCCGGTACTCCTGGTGGTGGGGGGTACTGGGGTATTAATGGGGGTTAGTGCTAGCCATTTCAGCGGCTAAGAATAAGCCCCGCCTTAGTATTGGACGCTGTCAATCAGCCAGCGGCCATTACTAAGGTGGTAATAATAAAGTTTAAAAAAAATACAAAGACATAGAAAAAATATTTGATTGAAATAAGAAGCGCCCACACACAACCCTCGTTATCCATTTTATTGAGATTAAAAAAACACTGTCAATCTAGTTAGCACATTTTCCTCACCTGCTGCTGGATCTGTTCCAAGAGATCCTGTATTAGGCCCTGTTCACACTGAGTTTTTTTGCTGGCAGAAAATTCTGCCTCAAAATTCTGTCTTGAATTTTGAGGCAGATTTTGACCTCCATGCACGCCGTTTGACGCGTTTTTTGCCCGCGGCCATTGAGGGAAATAGAAGCGACATTCCCTACCTTCGGGCGTTTACTCCTCTGACCTCCCACTGACATCAATGGGAGGCAGAGAAAGCGTTTTTCGCAGCGTTTTTGCCAGTAGCGCTCAATGGCCCCGGGCGAAAAACGCCACGAAAAACGTGGCAAACAGCGTGCAGGCAGATAAAAATCTGCCTCAATATTTTGGTCCCTTTTCTCGGCCGTTTTGCATCCGTTCCGTTCCAGGCCATGCTTCCGTTTTTAATGGCCGATTTTAACACATTTTGCAGCCGTTTTTTTCCTTGTCCGTTTTGAAAACGGATTCGTTTAATTTGTACATTTTCTGCCACACACTGCCCTCTGTAGATAATGCCGCACACTAACCTCTGTAGATAATGCCACACACTACCTTATATAGATACTGCCACAGGTCCCTTGTATGTAATGCCACACAGCCTCCCTGTAGGTAATGCCGCACAGCCCCCCTGTAGGTAGTGCCATACAGCCCCCTGTAGGTAATGCCACACAGCCACCCTGTAAGCAATGCCACACAGCCCCCTGTAGGTAGTGCCGCACAGCCCCTTATAGTTAGGGCCACACAGCCCCCCTGTAGTTAGTGCCACACAGCCCCCCCGTAGGTAGTGCCAAACAGCCCCCCTGTAGGTAATGCCACACAGCCAGGCACCCTGTAGGTAATGCCACACAGCCCCCCTGTAGGTAATGGCACGTAGCCCCCCTGTAGGTAGTGCTACACAGCCTCCTTGTACATAGTCACCCCCCATAGATGGCACCCCCCCCTACTTTTCTGTAGGGGATGGCTCGAGGAGAAATCCAATCCCTCACTTCACTGTCCATATATGGACAGTGAATTGAGGGACTTCTCCTGGAGAAAAATCTTCGGTCACATCGCCGGGGATTCCGCTTCAGAAGTCCCTGACGTCACTGTGTCCATATATGTACAGTGAAGGCAGGGACTTCTCCTGAAGCAGAATCCCCGCCACATCACTGGGGATTCCGCTTCAGAAGTCCCTGACGTCACTGTGTCTATATATGGACAGTGAAGGCAGAGACTTCTACTTGAACGGAATCCCCGGCCACATCGCCAAGGATTCCGCTTCAGAAGTCCCTAACGTCACTGTGTCCATATATGGACACAGTGAAGTCAGGGAATTCTCCTGGAGCGGAATCCCCAATCCGAGGCTACAGCGTTGCCGAAGCTGTGCCCGGGGATTGGGGATTCTGTTCCTACAGGGAGAAAAACAACACCCTCCTCATCCTCCACACATGCACTTCGAACTGTGAGGAGGAGAAGGAGAGCGCAAGCGACGGAAGACACGGCCGTCACACTAGACACAGACACCAAATAGTTGAAATGTGCGCATGCGCAATGGAAAATAAACGGCTACTGAAGACGCAGCCATATAATTTAACAGAGCATGCGTGGTGGAGTGTGTCAACCACGCATGCTCTAAGCAGATGGGGGAAACACGTGGTATAGTTACGTCATTTGTGACGTAACCGTACATTGTGAAAGCCGGAAACAGGAAGTTAGCTAACGGAGCGAATGGACGGGTCTGCAGAGGAAGTGCAGATTTTGCATTACCAAGTGGAAATGTGATGGAAGATGGCAGACGCCGCTACATTCATCTAATCAAATGTAAGTACATTGCAAAGTTATATGTTTTCCATTGTTTTGTTTAACTAAATGTAATTTTTTGCTTCCGGAAAACCCCTTTAAAACAATTTCTGAATGCTGTTTTGAATACTTTGAGGTGTGCATTTTTAAAATGGGGTGATTTATGAGGACTTTCTAATATATAGGGCCCTCAAAGCCACTTCAGAACTGAACTGGTGCCTGAAAAATAGCCTTTTGAAATTTTCTTGAAAATGTGAGAAATTGCTGCGAAAGTTCGAAGTCTTGTAACGTCGTAGAAAAATAAAAGAACGTTCAAAAAACTATGCAAAAATAAAGTATACATATGGGATATGTGAAATAGTAACTATTTTGTGTGGTATTAGGGCATGACCACACGTGGCGGATTTCCTCCGCAACTGTCCGCATCAATGCCGCACAGAATCTGCGTTGCAGATTCTGCTGCGGATCTGGCCAAAATGTGCAGTAAATTGATGCGGACTAGCTGCTGCGGACTGCGGTAAAAGTACTTCCCTTCTCCCTATCAGTGCAGGATAGAGAGAAGGGACAGCACTTTCCCTTGTGAAAGTCAAAGAAATTCATACTTACCGGCCGTTGTCTTGGTGACGCGTCCCTCCTTCGGCATCCAGCCCGACCTCCCTGGATGACGCGGCAGTCCATGTGACCGCTGCAGCCTGTGATTGGCTGCAGCCGTCACTTAGACTGAAACGTCATCCTGGGAGGCCGGACTGGAGACAGAAGCAGGGAGTTCTCGGTAAGTATGAACTTCTATTTTTTTTACAGGTTGCTGTATATTGGGATCGGTAGTCACTGTCCCGGGTGCAGAAACAGTTACTGCCGATCGCTTAACTCTTTCAGCACCCTGGACAGTGACTATTTACTGACGTCTCCTAGCAACGCTCCCGTCATTACGGGAGCCCCATTGACTTCCTCAGTCTGGCTGTAGACCTAGAAATACATAGGTCCAGCCAGAGTGAAGAAATGTCAAGTTAAAAAAGCAAAACGCATCCGCAGCACACATAACATGTGCATGACAGCTGCGGACTTCATTGCGGAAATTAGAATCTCCATTGAAGTCAATGGAGAAATTCCGCCATGAGTCCGCCACTGCTCCGCAACAGACAGAGCATGCTGCGGACACCAAATTCCGCTCCGCAGCCTATGCTCCGCAGCGGAATTTTACGCATCGTCTAAACGAACACTGCTAAATTAAAGTGGAAGTCAATGGACAAACGGCTCCGCTGCGGATTAACGCTGCGGAGTGTCCGCAGCGGAATTTAAGTGAAATTCCGCCACGTGTGAACCCAGCCTTACTATCTGTTTTACAAGCAGATACATTACAATTTATAAAAATTCTAATTTTTTTCATTTTTCTTCACAAATAAATATTGAATTTATCGACCAAATATTTTCACTAACATAAAATACAATATGTCACAAGAAAACAATCTCAGAATCACTTGGATAGGTAAAAGCATTGCGAAGTTATTACCACATAAATGTCAGATTTGAACAAATCGGCTTCGTCCTCAAGGCCAAAACGGAACAGTCCTGAAGGGGTGCAGAGAGACTTTCTTTAGTAATAAACAGAATAATGAATGAGAACAGAATACTACAAAGAATAGACATTCTATACACAAAAATCATAAAATTGTGTCTCATCAATACCTTTAATAATAACGAATTCAGAAAAGAAACCATAAATTGCAAATGTATGAAACAAATTTTTAACGTTAAGTCAATGCAAACATTTTATTAGTGATATTTAATTTGCTGTAATAAACAATTGTTTCTCCTGCTATAGTTCTAAAACGTTGTGAGAATAATATTATAGTGGTATCTGTAGCTTTCTGCTGATGAACAATGAATAGTACAATAAGTGCAAGAAGAACATATGTCTTTAGCATGCAACATACTCGGATTAGGTTTTATCTTATGTCAGCTCAATTTGCATGTGTTGTCGAGTAGATAACTGTAGAGGGTGGGATTCGGTTATAGCCTATAGAATTTAATCTCAATTTGTGTGAATGGTACCTGTATCCTTTAAAAAGCTGCAATGACTGCTGTACAACATGGACTTTACTTGAGTTTCCAAGTTTACCTAAGACTCACCAACTATCCAATATCACAATGACTCTGTCTGCAAGCGAGAGGGCTCTTATCCTATCCCTATGGCCGAAGATTGCTCCTCAAGTCAACGATCTAGGTGGTGAGGCTTTGGATAGGTAATGTGATTTCTATTTGCCTATTAAGCAAACTTTATTATAGCGATAGTGCTAACTATGCAAAATATGCCTGCAATACTTTAATATCTCTGAGGTAATCTAAGATACAAGGGATACATCGTATCAGAGATTACACAGTATAAACAGCATTTTTCATCTGTTATGTATGTTGGATTATGATGTCACCTGAGTTTGTGTAATAATGTCATTAGTTAAAGTTTATATTTTCTAATACTATCACTCTATTCATTAAAAATGAAGTTATTTGAGATATTAGAAGTTCTTTCTTTGTTTCAGCAATAGATGCGATGGTCATGGAAGATCTCTGTGACTATGCATATTTTTTATAATTCATAGTATTTCATGGTAGTAAAAACATTATCTTTTAGTAACAAATTATGCGACAGCTCCTAAATTGTAGTACTAGTGGCTTATACAATTTAAGTAAGCTGTAAAATATATGTTAGATTAAATATAGTAATGTCCCTGATGTTTAATAGTTCGTGTCATGAAGGAAATCTTGTTTTCTGACATAATACTCATTGTTTTTTTTAATAATTGTAACCCTGATTATTTTTCTTTTAGGCTGTTTCTGAGCTTTCCTCAGACCAAAACCTACTTTTCTCACTTTGACTTGTCCCAAGGATCTGCTGACATCAAGAACCATGGTGGAAAGGTCTTGAATGCTCTTGGCAATGCTGCCAATCATCTGGATGACCTTGATGCCACCCTATCCACCCTCAGCGACCTCCATGCCTATAACCTGAGAGTGGATCCTGGAAACTTTGAGGTAAGAAATATATTATGTTTTAAATATTGAATTTTATATGTAGTACTTCCCCATCTGTTGGGTTACTAACAGGAACCAGAGTAGCATCATTCACTAGTAAAGTTCACATATACAGTATTACACACTGCCTGCATAAATATTCCTATATAGAAGACATGTTTTTTCATTTGTAATGATTAACACTTTATTTAAAATATAACACATGAGTACATACATGCCACTGTAAAATTTATAGTGACTCTCCAATAGAATGTAAACATATACATTTATTGGTTATGTATTGAAGTATATACATTATATGTCTGATTCTGAGGAATTGAATAATTGATACAATACATTGATACCTTTATGGTTTATATGGTAAGTGTTAAAGGCTGGATTCACACGAGCATATTCGGTCCGTAAAGGACGGATTGTATTTCGGCCGCAAAACCCGGACCGAACACACTGCAGGGAGCTGGTGTGAATCCAGCTTAAGAATTAACATGAAGTTTCTTCCTTGTTGCAGCTGCTGAATCACACAATCCAGGTCGTCTTGGCTATTCACTTCCCACAAGAATTCAGTGCTGAAACCCAGGCTGCTTGGGACAAATTCATTTCTGAGGTCTCCACCGTCCTGACCTCCAAGTACAGATAAAGAAATACTCATGGACTAGGAGACTACATCACTACCTGCAGCAAACCATCCTGTAGGGAAGTTCAGAGGAAACTATAACACAAATTTGTCATCAAATCCATAGGCAATCAAAGAATGTCATTCAGCTGTAATATAATTTTGCTCGGTTGTGGTTTTGCAGCAGTTTTTGTCTGGCTACTTACTTGTGTCTGTTGTCCATCAAAAGGAATCTGGTGTAATCTTTAATAAAAGTGCATTCATTTCTAATTGCTGTCTCTTATTGGGTTTTCTTTTATGATGTTGAGATTTGGACCAGGGGCGTAGCTAGGAAACTCCGGGCACCATAGCAAACTTTTGACTGGGGCCCCCTCCCCAGATACCACCAACTAGTCTATCTATCATCTATCAATCGTCTCTTCATCTTTTACAAATCTATCTTACTAGAGGCATAACTGGAAGCTCCCAGGCCCCAATAATTTATAGATAAGGCTCCATGGCCCAGATGCGACCGCAACCTCTGCACCCCCTGTAGTTACACACCTGTATCTATATGTTTGTCTATTTATCTGTCTATTACCTATATCTGTTTTGTCATTTATATTATATTCAATATAACTCTCTAATATGTAAAGGATAATTTTTTTACGTCACCTGTTAATATAATTACATTGTCTTCTTATGTCAAGTTATTACAAATTATATTTATGTTCTCTTGTGTACAGGGGTGAACCTAGCCCGTCTGCCGCCTGAGGCGAACTATAAAAAGACGCCCCCCCCCCCCCCAAATCTATCGGAGTTTTCTCATTCCTAACTTTACACATCAAACACGCAATATATAAATTTTATAAATATAAATACCCCCATACTGTTACTGAATAATACCCCATACTGTTACTTAATAATATCCCCATACAGTTACTGAATAATACCCCCATATTGTTACTGAATAATACCCCATACTGTTACTGAATAATACCTCCATACTGTTACTGAATAATACCCCCATACTGTTACTGAATAATACCCCCATACTGTTACTGAATAATACCCCCATACTGTTACTGAATAATACCCCCATACTGTTACTGAATAATACCCCCATACTGTTACTGAATAATACCTCCATACTGTTACTGAATAATACCCCCATACTGTTACTGAATAATACATTTATACTGTTACTGAATAATACCCCATACTGTTACTGAATAATACCTCCATACAGTTACTGAATAATACCTCCATACAGTTACTGAATAATACCCCCATACTGTTACTGAATAATATCCCCATACTGTTACTGAATAATACATTTATACTTTTACTGAATAATACCCCATACTGTTACTGAATAATATCCCCATACAGTTACTGAATAATACCCCCATACTGTTACTGAATAATATCCCCATACAGTTACTGAATAATACCCCCATACTGTTACTGAATAATATCCCCATACAGTTACTGAATAATACCCCCATACTGTTACTGAATAATACCCCCATACTGTTACTGAATAATACCTCCATACTGTTACTGAATAATACCCCCATACTGTTACTGAATAATACCTCCATACTGTTACTGAATAATACCCCCATACTGTTACTGAATAATACCTCCATACTGTTACTGAATAATACCCCGATGCAGTTACTGAATAATACCCCCATACAGTTACTGAATAATACCCCCATACTGTTACTGAATAATACATTTATACTGTTACTGAATAATACCCCATACTGTTACTGAATAATACCTCATGCTCACATATTACTACAACATTGTGTCAGAAAAAACCCACCATACTGTTAGTGAATAAATCACACTATATATAGACTAATATTACCACCATATAGTGACCTTATAGCGGTAGATGCCAGTTATACACAAGATATCTGCAGACCATATAAGTGATTACAGTATAGTTATATCGAGTGACTATTGTGGCAAATGTAAGTTTTTTAAATTTTTATACTGCTTTTTTTTGGTAGGTTCTGCTGGAGCGTTTGGACTACGTCGTAGATTCATTCGACTACTCCGATGATCTACTTTTTAAAAAAAAAAAAGTTTCGATTTCAATAAAAGTTTTTCTTGTTTGTTTTTTTTAATACTTTATTATGGCCTTAGTAATGGCTGCTGTCTGATTGAGAGCGTCCATTACTAAGAAGCGGCTTAGTGTTAGCCAGTAAAAAGGCTATCACTAACCCCTATTATTACCCCAGTTCTCACTGCCGCGAGGGGAGTACGATCCAGTACCCGACCATCTGAAGCGACGGTAAGGCAGCAGGGCGGTCACAGGCTGGTTTTACCAGGCTGGGAAGGGATAAAAAATGTGGCCTAGGCTGCAGCTGATGCTAGGCTGCAGCTGCTTTATTGTATCTGGCTGGTTGTGAAAAATAGCGGGAACCCCACGTCTTTTTAAAAAAATAAATAGAAAAAAAATTACGTGAGATCCCCTCCATTTTTCATAACCAGCCAGATACAATAAAGCAGCAGCAGCCAAGCATTACCATTGTGGGAAGGGCCATGGTTTTTTGTTGTTCCGAGCCTGATATTACCTGCCTGCAGCCACGCCAGTACCCGCCCTTCTCTTCGGACGGTCGGGTGCTGGATCGTACCCAGCTCTTCCCGATACTCCTGGTGGCGGTGGGTACCGGGGTAATAAAGGGGGTTAGTGCTAGCCTTATTACTGGCTAACACTAAGCCCCTTCTTAGTAATGGACGCTCTCAATCAGACAGCAGCCATTACTAAGGCGGTAATGAAGTATTAAAAAACAGAGACATAAAGACATTTATTTTATTGAAATGACAACTCTTCCACACAATCCACTTTAACCATTTTATTAAAAAAAAAAAGAAATAAAGCTTAAATCAGCGAAGTAGTCCAACGAATCTACGACGTAGTCCAAATGGTCCAGCGGAACCAGCAAAACAAAAATTAGCAGTATGAAAAATAAAAATAAAGTTGGCTGCCCCTACAGACGTACAAACATATGAATAAATAGCTACCTTCGGGAACATATTAAAATAATTAGAAAAATTAGGCCCATAAAATAAAACATATCAAATAAAAAAAAAATAATTAGAACACCTTTCTTTTAAAGAAAACCTTTCACCTCCCCATACGAGTGCAGCATGTAATGGGGAGGGCTGCACAAACTCTGGGGCACTTTACATTTTTTCCTAGCCTCCTTCGTTATTTAGATATCAGTGCTGTAATATTTGGCGCCCGATATTTAAATAACTCCATGAACTGTCAATGGGGAGGTAATTGGCAAGGGGGCGGGTAACATCGCTGTGACACTGTCCAATCAGCTACGGTAAGCGTTACAGCAAGAGCTGGAGAGAGAGCGGGTGCGCGCAGCTCCGCCACCACTAAGGAACACAAGAGGAGAAAAAGAGTGTGAATTCTTCTTCTTCTGTTCCATGGCATCGGAGCTGTGCGCGCACGCACGCTCTCACTCTTTAGCTCTCGGCAGACAAGGACGACAAGACTGATCTCTCACCTGAGATCACAGTCTTGTATTTGCCTGCCGAGAGCTGAAGAGTGAGAGCGTGCGTGCGCACATGATCTCCTCTCTCCAGCTCATGCTGTTGACATTGTCCGTAGCTGATTGGACAGTGTCACAGCGATGTTACACGTCCCCTTGCCAATTACTGCCCCATTGGCAGTTTATGGGGTTATTTAAATATCGTGCGCCAAGTATTACAGCACCGATATCTAAGTAAGGAAAGAGGGTAGGAAAAATAATGTAAAGTGCCCCAGAGTTTGTGCAGCCCTGACCATTACATCAAAACCACAAAAAAGGCCATACTCACTAGGTAGGTGGGTGGGTGAAAATGTCCCATTTTTATGTCCCATCTTTATGTCCCATTTTTTCTGTTTGTGTTTTTAAATTAGGAACGAAAAGTTCTGGTTAGGGACTCGCAAGGCACTGGGGACCCTTGACGTTGGGTTGCGAGCTTTGCGTATTTTGGCCAAAATAACAACTAATACCCCATGTTTCATGGATATTTCTTACTACGTATACTACACTTTTTTTCAGGACGCAGCCGGGTCTTATATGCTGGGAGGGCATGATGTGCTGGCGTTTGGTTTGGAATGCAGAGCAGCCCGCTTTAGCTAACACTAGCGGCGTTACAAATAGGCTGTTATTCGGCAAGATACGCCATGCCTGACGACCAGCACATTATCCCTCCACGTATTACACATAGTACTGACACCCCATGTACTATTCACAGCACTGACCCCTATTTATCACATTTATTTATTTATTTATTTTTATTACATTATTACACACTTTCATACATACATATTTATTTTTTACCATCCATTCACACCCTAGCACTACACTGACACTCATTTATCGCACACCTTTGAGCACTTAGTCCGCCACTCCCCTCAAGACTAGTGGGAGGGGCTATCACTACTTAATGCACACTCCTTCTGCAGCATTCTTTGACCCGTCTGCGTCCTGATGGGAACGGGTTTTCACCCACCCACCTACCTAGTGAGTATGGCCTTTTTTGTGGTTTTGATGATCTTTATGTCCCATTTTTTCTGTTTGTGTTTTTAAATTAGGAACGAAAAGTTCTGGTTAGGGACTCGCAAGGCACTGGGGACCCTTGACGTTGGGTTGCGAGCTTTGCGTATTTTGGCCAAAATAACAACTAATACCCCATGTTTCATGGATATTTCTTACTACGTATACTACACTTTTTTTCAGGACGCAGCCGGGTCTTATATGCTGGGAGGGCATGATGTGCTGGCGTTTGGTTTGGAATGCAGAGCAGCCCGCTTTAGCTAACACTAGCGGCGTTACAAATAGGCTGTTATTCGGCAAGATACGCCATGCCTGACGACCAGCACATTATCCCTCCACGTATTACACATAGTACTGACACCCCATGTACTATTCACAGCACTGACCCCTATTTATCACATTTATTTATTTATTTATTTTTATTACATTATTACACACTTTCATACATACATATTTATTTTTTACCATCCATTCACACCCTAGCACTACACTGACACTCATTTATCGCACACCTTTGAGCACTTAGTCCGCCACTCCCCTCAAGACTAGTGGGAGGGGCTATCACTACTTAATGCACACTCCTTCTGCAGCATTCTTTGACCCGTCTGCGTCCTGATGGGAACGGGTTTTCACCCACCCACCTACCTAGTGAGTATGGCCTTTTTTGTGGTTTTGATGATCTTTATGTCCCATTTTTTCTGTTTGTGTTTTTAAATTAGGAACGAAAAGTTCTGGTTAGGGACTCGCAAGGCACTGGGGACCCTTGACGTTGGGTTGCGAGCTTTGCGTATTTTGGCCAAAATAACAACTAATACCCCATGTTTCATGGATATTTCTTACTACGTATACTACACTTTTTTTCAGGACGCAGCCGGGTCTTATATGCTGGGAGGGCATGATGTGCTGGCGTTTGGTTTGGAATGCAGAGCAGCCCGCTTTAGCTAACACTAGCGGCGTTACAAATAGGCTGTTATTCGGCAAGATACGCCATGCCTGACGACCAGCACATTATCCCTCCACGTATTACACATAGTACTGACACCCCATGTACTATTCACAGCACTGACCCCTATTTATCACATTTATTTATTTATTTATTTTTATTACATTATTACACACTTTCATACATACATATTTATTTTTTACCATCCATTCACACCCTAGCACTACACTGACACTCATTTATCGCACACCTTTGAGCACTTAGTCCGCCACTCCCCTCAAGACTAGTGGGAGGGGCTATCACTACTTAATGCACACTCCTTCTGCAGCATTCTTTGACCCGTCTGCGTCCTGATGGGAACGGGTTTTCACCCACCCACCTACCTAGTGAGTATGGCCTTTTTTGTGGTTTTGATGATCTTTATGTCCCATTTTTTCTGTTTGTGTTTTTAAATTAGGAACGAAAAGTTCTGGTTAGGGACTCGCAAGGCACTGGGGACCCTTGACGTTGGGTTGCGAGCTTTGCGTATTTTGGCCAAAATAACAACTAATACCCCATGTTTCATGGATATTTCTTACTACGTATACTACACTTTTTTTCAGGACGCAGCCGGGTCTTATATGCTGGGAGGGCATGATGTGCTAGTGTTTGGTTTGGAATGCAGAGCAGCCCGCTTTAGCTAACACTAGCGGCGTTACAAATAGGCTGTTATTCGGCAAGATACGCCATGCCTGACGACCAGCACATTATCCCTCCACGTATTACACATAGTACTGACACCCCATGTACTATTCACAGCACTGACCCCTATTTATCACATTTATTTATTTATTTATTTTTATTACATTATTACACACTTTCATACATACATATTTATTTTTTACCATCCATTCACACCCTAGCACTACACTGACACTCATTTATCGCACACCTTTGAGCACTTAGTCCGCCACTCCCCTCAAGACTAGTGGGAGGGGCTATCACTACTTAATGCACACTCCTTCTGCAGCATTCTTTGACCCGTCTGCGTCCTGATGGGAACGGGTTTTCACCCACCCACCTACCTAGTGAGTATGGCCTTTTTTGTGGTTTTGATGATCTTTATGTCCCATTTTTTCTGTTTGTGTTTTTAAATTAGGAACGAAAAGTTCTGGTTAGGGACTCGCAAGGCACTGGGGACCCTTGACGTTGGGTTGCGAGCTTTGCGTATTTTGGCCAAAATAACAACTAATACCCCATGTTTCATGGATATTTCTTACTACGTATACTACACTTTTTTTCAGGACGCAGCCGGGTCTTATATGCTGGGAGGGCATGATGTGCTGGCGTTTGGTTTGGAATGCAGAGCAGCCCGCTTTAGCTAACACTAGCGGCGTTACAAATAGGCTGTTATTCGGCAAGATACGCCATGCCTGACGACCAGCACATTATCCCTCCACGTATTACACATAGTACTGACACCCCATGTACTATTCACAGCACTGACCCCTATTTATCACATTTATTTATTTATTTATTTTTATTACATTATTACACACTTTCATACATACATATTTATTTTTTACCATCCATTCACACCCTAGCACTACACTGACACTCATTTATCGCACACCTTTGAGCACTTAGTCCGCCACTCCCCTCAAGACTAGTGGGAGGGGCTATCACTACTTAATGCACACTCCTTCTGCAGCATTCTTTGACCCGTCTGCGTCCTGATGGGAACGGGTTTTCACCCACCCACCTACCTAGTGAGTATGGCCTTTTTTGTGGTTTTGATGATCTTTATGTCCCATTTTTTCTGTTTGTGCCTGACCATTACATGCTGCACTCAAATGCAAATCTGTGGGCAGGTGAAAGATTCTCTTTAAAGTGTAACAACTTTTTAAAAAACTTTTGACATGTCAGAAGTTTTGATCAGTGGGGTCCAAACACTGGGACCCCCTACTAGTCGCTAAAACGAAGCAGCAGAAGTGCTCGGGTGAACGGTGTGCCGCTTCAATTCTGTTTGGCTTTCCTTGGAGCAGTGTACGGGCTCAATAGAAAGTCTGGGAGTCCGTACACCGCTCACTCGGCTGAAAGTTGATCATAAATGAAGCGGCACAGCGCTCACCCCAGCACTTCTGCTGCTTCGTTTTAGCGATTGGTGGGGGCCTCAGTGCTCGGTCCCGCACTGATGAAAACTTCGGACATGTCACTATGATATATAAAGATATCTATTAATACGATTGGTGCAAGTTTTAATTACTTTTTATTGAAAATGATTTGTACTTTTTGAGATACAGCTGGTTTGTATCCTGTATATAGCGCTGAGACCTGAATGCATTAGGTCGCCTATTACTGATCACATCTAAGTTATGAATTTAGATGTGATCGGTAACAGCTCGATCCTGCAGGACTCGCTGACACTGAATCAGTCAGTCCCGCTGACCTGACGGATACAGGGCTATATACATTATATAATATATTTATTTTAATTAGCATGGGCAGGTTTATGGGGAAAGATTAGGGCCTGTTCACATCAGCGTTGGCTTTCCGTTCCGGGGTTCCATGGGAGGTTTCCGTCGGGTGAACCCCGCAACGGAAAGTCAAACTGAAACCACAGCTTCCGTTTCAGTCACCATTGAAATCAATGGTGACGGAAACATTGCTAATGGTTTCCGTTTGTCACCATTCCGGCAGGTTTCCGTTTTTGTGACGGAATCAATAGCGCAGTCGACTGCGCTAATGGTGACAGAAACGGAAGCTGTGGTTTCAGTTTGACTTTCCGTTGCCAGGT
The DNA here is from genome assembly GCF_050947455.1 of Rhinoderma darwinii. Taxonomy (NCBI): domain Eukaryota; kingdom Metazoa; phylum Chordata; class Amphibia; order Anura; family Rhinodermatidae; genus Rhinoderma; species Rhinoderma darwinii. Next base: position 95,242,568 of record NC_134692.1, read on the forward strand.
TACCTCCGACGGAACCCCAGAACGGAAAGCCAACGCTGATGTGAACAGGCCCTAAGGCTTCTTTCACACCAGCATTAATATACGTTTACCTCTCTTCCGTCAGAGGAAGAGAGGATCGATACGTTAAACGGAAAGCAACGGTTCCATTAGAATTACCATTGCTTTCAATGGTAATTATTTTGTATCAGTTGCTTTCCGTTTGTCTCCGTTCGCTAAGTTTCCGTTTTTTTTAAAGGAAACAAAAGTGCAGTCTGCTGAACTTTTATTTCCGTTCAAAAGAACGGAAACCTAGCGAACGGAGACAAACGGAAAGCAACTGATACAAAAGAATTACCATTGAAAGCAATGGTAATTTTAATGGAGCCGTAGCTTTCCGTTTAACGTATCGATCCTCTCTTCCTCTGACGGAAGAGAGGTAAACGTATATTAATGCTAGTGTGAACAAAGCCCAATACAAGATATTAATAATATTAATAATATAAAAAAAAACAAAAACCCCAGCTCAGATTTGAACCAGCAATCTTCCATATGTAAGGCAGACAAGCGAACCACTACACTATAGAAGCCATCATAATGAATACCTGTGAAACTATAGTGATTGAGGGTTTATTCAACGACAGACACTATCAATCTATCCTCTCTCTCTGCTGCGTGTGGGTGGTGACTGGTCAGAGGACTCACAGTCAGACTGGCTGCCGCAGCTGCCGCATGCAGTGTGCACTGGGAGTGACTGTGAGACTCACCAGTCACAGCCTTGCTTGTAGCTTTCCCACGCTAATTAAGCACAGGAAAGCTACAAAGCCAGGAGTATACTGCAAAGGGGGGGGGGGGCTGGGCGTTTTACTGACAGCAGAGGGCTCTATAGGGGGGAATTATCCCCCCACCATAGAGCCCTGACTAGTTACTATACTGAAAGGTTAGGGGGGTCTGAGCATCTGACTGACTGCTCTAAAGGGGGGGGGCAGCATCCACCCCTATAGAGCTCTCTGCAGTAAGTCAGACAGACGCTCAGACCCTCCCCCACCCACACTAATCCTTCCATTATAGTGATGTGAGGGCTCCATGGGGTGGATTATTCCAGCCCCATAGAGCCCTCTGCTGTCGGTAAAATGCCCAGACCCCCCTTGCAGTATACTCACGTCATGGGTCCCGGTCCCAGCAAGGCAGGAACTTACCTCGTGCTGCTCGTTGCTCCTCCTGCAGACTTGCTCCTCTCTGGCTGCATGTGCTGCGTACAGCGTCAGAGAGGAGCAGGAGTGTTACAGACGTTCGGCACGTCTGCTATGTGCGTCTGCATGGCCCCTCCCCCCGGTCCAGTCCGTCCCGGGCTGAAAATGCCGCCCCCCCCCCGTTTGGGTAGGTGGTGCCGCCTGAGGCCGTCGGCTCACCTGGCCTCATGGCAGGTGTGGCACTGACCAGAAGATAGTGGAACTTACCAATTTAACTGATTGCTGGATCTGTACTCATTCTCCTATATCTGCTCAATCTATGCCTTACCTTGCAATTCCAGCTCCTGAAGAAGAGCTGTTTACATCTTGGTGTTGGGACATGAACCAATTATATTTGAAGGGAAACTATGGTAAAACTTCAGTGGCACTGCCGGTAGCAGGGTGGGTTCAAGACCCATGGTAGCAGGTTATCTTGACAAAACAGGTTGGGAATTGGTTTGATTTCAAAGAGGTAGATGGGATACGGCGTGTTGTACCCATAGGTGACAACAGGTGGATTAAAAGTTAGTTTTTCTGCTCAAGGTAGTAATGCACGGGGAGTGAGGGTATGTGATCATGGATCTTGTTCCTTGAAACATATCCATGATCCTATGTGGTTTAAGATATCTATTTTTTTGCCAGATAATGAGACCTATTGTGAGTCTATCGGAGCTTATGTGTGGAGTGTGGAGTGTGGCAGGTTTAGAGCAGGAGGAAAATTGTGGACCATTCCATTATTATAGTCCCATGGCTCCCAATACAAATGACTCTTGGTGTTTCTTTAATGATTATACTCTTTTGATGGTACACGTACTAACCAATGGCATACAGTATCAATTGCCTAATGGCATATATGGGTATGTAGGGATAGTGCATACCGATAGATCCCTCAGGGTGCTGAGGGAACATGTACTTTGGCCACACTTGAGCCTGCCACGTGCGCATGGGAAAATGATGATTTCCCGTATGGTAACCTTCCAGAGCACATGTTGTCTAAGCGGGAAAATAGGCCAGAAAAAGCACAGCCCCTTTTACATGTGCCATGGCAGGAAAATTTGGATTATCACTGACGCTTATCAGTAAAAAATGTGCATAATATAGAAAAATTTGCTGAAATATTTGACAATGTAACGGATTATGTATTTGATGCTTTAAATGTAACCTCTGCATTTACTATGCAATTAAAATTAGTAACTAACCAACATACAATAGTGTTAGATTATTTGACATCCTCCCAAGGGGGCATGTGCCAAGTAATTGGACCCGCATGTTGCCATTATATAAACCCTTCTGGCAGGGGCGTAGCTAAAGGCTCATGGGCCCCGATGCAAAAGTTCTTATTGGGCCCCCCCCCCCCCCCCGCAAACTCCTCATGGCCGACGGTCCGCAGATTTCAGCTGCATCGCTGGGTCTCCTAAGCGACCCAACAATGCAGCACTAGCAGCCAGTGGCGTCACTAAGACTGGGTTCACACACCCTATTTACGGACGTAATTCGGGCGTTTTAGCATTGAATTACGTCCGAAAATGCGGCTCAAAAGCGTTGGCAAACATCTGCCCATTCATTAGTAAAAAAGACGCCCGCGTCAAAGAAGTGCCTGTCACTTCTTCAGACATAAATGGAGCCGTTTTCCATGGAAAAACAGCTCCAATTACGTCTGTAATGGACGCAGCGAAAGACGCCTGCACATGCCTTTACGGCTGAAATTACGGAGCTGTTTTCTCCTGAAAACAGCACCGTAATTTCAGCCGTAACGGAGGCTGCCGTGTGAACATACCCTCAGGGCTTAAAATGTCTGGGGAAATAGCCCCAATACATATGTGTCCGCCCAAAAAAGATGTGTGTTTAGGAGACAGCATAGCATATCTATAGCACTACGACCCTATAAACTATGGATAGGATTAGATACATTGGCTCAGCAGACAGTATCACACATGATAGGATTAGATACAGTGGCTGAGCAGACAGTACCACACATGATAGGATTAGATACAGTGGCTCAGCAGACAGTATCACACATGATAGGATTAGATACAGTGGCTCAGCAGACAGTATCACACATGATCGGATTAGATACAGTGGCTCAGAAGGCAGTATCACACATGATAGGATTAGATACAGCGGCTCAGCAGACAGTATCACACATGATAGGATCAGATATAGGGCCCAGCAGACAGTATCACACATGATAGGATTAGATACAGTGGCTCAGCAGACAGTATCACACATGATTGGATTAGATATAGGGCCCAGCAGACAGTATCACACATGATAGGATTAGATACAGGGCTCAGCAGACAGTATCACACATGATTGGATTAGATATAGGGCCCAGCAGACAGTATCACACATGATAGGATTAGATACAGAGGCTCAGCAGACAGTATCACACATGATAGGATTAGATACAATGGCTCAGCAGACAGTATCACACATGATAGGATTAGATACAGTGGCTCAGCAGACAGTATCACACATGATTGGATTAGATATAGGGCCCAGCAGACGGTATCACACATGATAGGATTAGATACAGTGACTCAGCAGACAGTATCACACATGATAGGATTAGATACAGTGGCTCAGCAGACAGTATCACACATGATTGGATTAGATATAGGGCCCAGCAGACGGTATCACACATGATAGGATTAGATACAGTGGCTCAGCAGACAGTATCACACATGATAGGATTAGATATAGGGCCCAGCAGACAGTATCACACATGACACGATTAGATACAGGACTCAGCTCGCTGACATTGCGGCTTCAGCGCTGGACCCAGGAAAGGTAAGAATAATAATTTTGCTTCTTTGTGTTACTGATTATTTTTGTGTGTTTGTGTTTTTTTACAGGTTCGGTTGTTGGACTTCGGATACGAGGACTTCAATGACGGCGTTTTTTTATTCTCAATAAAATGGTTAATGGGAGTTGTGTTTTTTTATTTCAACAAAATATTTTTTCTATGTGCTTGTATCTTTTTAAACTTTATTATCACCGCCTTAGTAATAGCCGCTGGCTGATTGACAACCTCCATTACTAAGGCGGTGCTTAATATTAGCAGGTGCAGAGGCCAACACTAACCCCCATTATTACCCCGGTACCCACACCCACCAGGGGTGCTGGGAAGAGTCGGGTACGAACCAGTACCCGACCATCTGTAGTGACGGTCAGGCACCAGGGCGGCCGCAGGCTGGTAGTATTAGGCTGGGGAAGGCCAAAAACAGTGGCCCTTCCCACCCTGGTAATGCTGCCTGCTGCTGCTGCTGCGTTGTATCCGGCTGGTTATGAAAATTGGGGGGGACCCCACATCGTTCTTTCCAATGATTTTTTTTTTTTTTAAATGACGTGGGGTCCCCCCCATTTTTCATAACCAGCCAGATACAATAAAGCAGCAGCAGCCTAGCATTACCAGGGTGGGAAGGGCCACTGTATCTGGCCTTTCCCCTCCTGATACTACCAGCCTGCGGCCGCCCCAGTGCCGGCCATCACTACAGATGGTCAGGTACTGGATCGTACCCGGCTCTTCCCAGCACCCCTGGTGGCGGTGGGTACCGGGGTAATAAAGGGGGTTAGTGTTCGCCGATGCAGAGGGCAAAAAAACGCGGCGTTTTGCGCGCACAAAAGGTACTTAACAGCTCCGTGTGTCATCACCATATGATGCGTGGCTGTGTGATTTTCACGCAGCCGCCATTATTATGACACTCTGTTTGTATGTTTGTAAACAGAAAAGCACGAATCACGCGTGTCACACGGAAGTGCTTCCGTGTGCTGCGCGTGATTTTCACGCACCCATTGACTTCAATGGGTGCGTGATGTGCGAGAAACGCACAAATATAGGACATGTCGTGAGTTTTACGCAGCGGACACCCACTGCGTAAAAATCACTGACTGTCTGCATGGCCCCTTAGACTAACATAGGTCCGTGCGAGGCGCGTGAAAACCACGCGTGTATATCATGTTTGTCTAAATAAGCCCTTAGGGGGGATTCACACGAGCGTGATTTGGCAGCGTGTAGGGCGCGTGGTTTTCGCGCGGCACGCAATGCCCTATAGAAGTCTATGGGGCAGTACACACAGTCCGTGTATTTAGCGCAGCGTTTGTTCGCTGCGCAAAATACGCGACAGGTTCAATAACTCTGCGTATTTCACGCATCACGCACCCATTGAAGTCAATGGGTGCGTGAAAACCAGGCAGGTCGCACGGAAGCACTTCCGTGCGAACAGCGCACGAGCTGTCAAAAGGATGAATGGAAACAGAAAAGCACCACGTGCTTTTCTGTTTCCAAGCATCCAAACGGAGTGTCTTTGCGAGGAGCGAACCCCGACAACCAAAGCTAACTTCACCGGGTTCGGCCAAACTCGTTTTGGCCGAACCCGGCCAAAAAATTTCCGGTCGGGAGACATTCACTGTGCATGGTGCTGAAAGAGTTAAACTGTTTCAGCACCATGGACAGTGACTTGCGATCCCAAAATACATGAACCTGTAAAAAAAACCGAAGTTCTAACTTACCGATTACTCCTGTCTCCTTCCTGCAGTCCGACCTCCCGGGATGACACTTCAGTTCAAGTGACAGCTCCAGCCAATCACAGGCCAAGCACAGGCTGCAGCCAATCACAGGCTGCAGCGGTCACTTGGACTGCCGTGTCATCCAGGGAGGTGGGGCCCGATGTCAAGAGAGGCGCGTCACCAAGGACGCGTCACCAAGGACGCGTCACCAAGGCAACGGCCGGGAAGTTCTCGGTAAGTAGGAACTTTATCTTTTTTTTTACAGGTTTTTCGCTGTTGTGTTCGGCATTCACTGTCGAGGGTGCTGAAAGATTTAGCTCTTTCAGCACCTTGGACAGTGACGGGCGTCGACAAGCCTCATCTCTATGATGCCGGCTGCGCGAAAATCACACAGCCGCGCATCAGACACGCATGACACACGCAGCTGTCAAATGTTTTTTGCGCTCGCAAAACGCCGCGTTGTTTGCGCGCGCAAAAACGCAACGCTCGTGTGAATCTGCCCTTAAGGTGATAACCCGTGTCCAGCAATGGGTGTTTTATATCCCACACTATTTTCCCACTAACTCCGAGGACGGGGCATTCTTGGGGTTCAATAAAAGAGTCCTTCCATTCGTAAACCCCAAAGCTGTGTATATACCCAGATGTACTCTCACACAGTTTGTACAGTTTAATTCCATACCTTGCCTTCTTATTGGGCAGGTATTGGTGGAATTTAAGCCTCCTCTTAAAATGAACAAGGGACTTGTCTATGGAAATATATTTTTCGGGGGTTTACACCTGTGAAAATTTTGTGCTGAAATGATCAATGACTGGCCTGATTTTAAATAGACGATCAAATGTGGGGTCGTCCTGGGGCGGGCGCTGTGCATTATCATTATAATGCAATAATTTTAAAATCGCTTCAAAGTGAGTACGGGACATGGCTATGCGGTAAATTGGGGTGTTGTACAAAACATCCGCAGTCCATTATTGCCTACTCTCTGGTTTCCTCACTAGTCTCATGTGCAGCACAAGGCCCCAAAATGTAAACATCTCCGCGGCAGTCTACGTTATGTAAAATATACTGTACGAACATCAGTTTAAATAAACTGAACGTCCATCACTAACTGACGCTTTTTATTACTAAAAAAACTTGTAGTCTAACTAATGTGCTACAATAAAACTAGGCTATAAAAATTTACTGTACGAACATCAGTTAAAAAAAAAAACTGAACGTCCGTCACTAACTGACGTTATCTATTACTAAAAAAAACCTGTAATCTAAGACACCATGCACACGACCGTGCCTGTAATCACAGTCCGTGATTACGGGCACGGCCATCCGCGGTCAGTCACCTGCATTTGCGGGCTATCCTCCCATTATAAAGTATGGGAGCACGGTCCGTAAAATCAAAAAATAGGACGTGTCCTATTTTTTCAGAAGTTTTCTACGGCCCAGACACCTTCCCGTAAATATACGGGAAGGTGTCCGTGGTCCAGAGAAATTAATGGAACCATATTTTGATCCGCAATTTACGGTCCGTAATTGCGGACCAAAATCACGGTTGTGTGCATGGGGCCTAACTAATGTGTTACAGTAAAACTAGGCTATAAAAGTTTACTGTACGAACGTCAGTTAAAAAAAAAAACAACGTCCGGCACTAACTGACGCTATCTATTACTAAAAAAGTTGTTGTCTGACGGTATGTTCACACGCAGAGTCAAAAACGTCTCAAAATACGGAGCTGTTTTCAAGGGAACCAGCTCCTGATTTTCAGAAGTTTTTTGAGCAACTCACGTTTTTTACTGCGTTTTTCGCTGCGTTTTCGCTGCATTTTTTACCGCCGTTTTTGGAGCTGTTTTCAATAGAGTCTATGAGAAAACGGCTCCAAAAACGTCCCAAGAAGTGTCCTGTACTTATTTGACGAGCCGTCATTTTACGCGCCGTATTTTGACAGCGACGCGTAAAATAAAGGCTCGTGGGAACAGAACATAGTAAAACCCATTGCAGGCAATGGGCAGATGTTTGCAGGCGTAATGGAGCCATCTTTTCAGGCGTAATTCGAGGCGTAAAACGCCGGAATTATGTCTGAAAATAGGTTGTGTGAACATACCCTAAGGGTATGTTCACATGGCCTATTTTTGCCCGTTTTTCGAAAAATGGCCGAAAAATCGGAAGCCTCTAAAAATCTGCCCATTGATTTCAATGGGAAACGGCGTTCTGTTTCCGACAGAGAGTTTTTTCGCAGTGTTTTTTTACGCATAAAAAAACGGCCGCGAAAAAGAAGTGTAGGACACTTCTTTGGTCGTTTTTGGAGCCGTTTTCCAAAGACTCTATTGAAAAAAGCTTCAAAAATGGCCGTAAAAACACAACGAAAATCGCCAGTGGCACAAAAAACTTCTGAAAATCAGGAGCTGTTTTCTCTTGAAAACAGCTCCGTATTTTGAGACGTTTTTGACTCTGCATGTGAACATACCCTAACAGTAACCTGCAGTAAATTTATACTAAAACTGCAGAAAAAATAATTCTAGATATATCAATATATATCTATCTCTAAAACGAAATTAACGTTTCTAAAGCTAGCGGATGCTACCCTAACTCCCTATCTACTAGCTACACCTAACTACTATTATATTTTTCTTTTTTACTGTTTTAAACTAAACAAAATCTGCGCCAGAAAAGATGCTGATCAGTGATGTGCGTCACTCAGTGCAGGACGCACACTAGGGAAAGGGTGCACGCAGATAGTGCAAATTTATAATTGGAAAAAGATGAAAAAATAATTCCTGGACCAAAAATTGAGCAGAGATGGCGGTTACTGATCAGCCATCAGCGGTCGCAGGACACAAACAGGTAATTGGTGTGGGTTAAAAAACGTGGATAAAGTACCAAAAAATAACTTGCCTAAAAAAAAACCACAGAAGCTGATCACTGATGGAGGTCACTAACCAGCACTTCGTGGCCACAGGGCGCACAAAGGGAGAAGGTGCAAATTAAAAAAAATTTACACAAAAAAGAAATCCTGTGACAAAAATTGAGTACAGATGCTGATCAGTGATGGTGGTCACTGATCAGCGATCAGTGGGCACAGGACTCAGACAGGGAGGGGCTAGGGTGGGGTAGGAAAGGGGGGAGTGGATTGGGACAGGGAGGTGGTGGGATGGGCCAGGGACAGGGCCAGGGACAAGGAAAGGGCCAAAAAGTCTGTCTGATCACAAAAAAAAAACTGATTGTTATCAGACAGCATCAGCAAAAAAAACACCTTCTATTCTTTAAACTATAGTGCAGATCGCATTACAAATTACAGAAAAGCAACAGCACGGTCTCTCAACCACTCTGCACGCCGCTCCAAACCGGAATGAGCCGTGCAGAGAGGTGTCGGTAAATTAAAACACCTGCCAGTGCTCTGATTGGTCGGTCTGATTACAGACTGACCAGTCCGACTGCTCCTAGAGGTGGCATCACTGCCATCTCCCTAGATGACTTTGGTGGTGACGGGTGCTGTCTTAGACAGTATTCATCACCACCGTCTTACTGTGCCTTGTGACTCCAGAGCACAGTTTTAACAAAAAGGGCTGCAATTGGTCGGTGAGAATTGACAGACCAATCGCAGCGATCGCTGATTACTTTGTGACCGAGAAATTAGCACCGGTGACCGGTGACCGCTTCCCGCTGCGCAGTACCTATACGGCGCTTTGCAGGAAGAGCCTGCCTACATAGCCATTTATATACAGCAGATGTCAGGAAGGAGTTAATAATCCATTAAAAACAATAACAGCTGTACACAGCTATACACAAAAATTACATATACACTTGACACTTGGGGTATGTTCACACAGCAGCGTCCAATACGCCTGATATTACGGAGCTGTTTTCAGGCGAAAACAGCTCCTGAATTTCAGACGTAATTGCTCGTACTCGCGTTTTTCGCGGCGTCAATTAAGGACATAATTGGAGCTGTTTTTCAATGGAGTCAATGAAAAACGGCTCCAATTACGTCTCAAGAAGTGACATGCACTTCTTTGACGCGGGCGTCTTTTTACGCGCCGTCTTTTGACAGCGGTGCGTAAAAAAAAGCCTGTGTGCACAGAACATTGTAACCCCATTTATTTCAATGGGCAGATGTTTGCCGGCGGTTTGGAGCCGTATTTTCGGACGTAATTCAAGGCATAAAACGCCCGAATTACGTCCGTAAATAGTGCGTGTGAACATGCCCTTAGGGTATGTTCACACGGCCTATTCTCTGCAGTTTTTCGGGCCGTAAACGCCTGAAAAAATCGGAAGCTGAACGCTTCCAAACATCTGCCTATTGATTTCAATGGGAAAATGGCGTTCTGTTCCGACGGAGGGTTTTTTACGCGTAAAAAAACGCCCGCGAAAAAGAAGTGCAGGTCACTTCTTGGGACGTTTTTGGAGCAGTTTTTCTCTATCGAAAAAAGATCTAAAAACTTCCGTAAAAAACGCAGTGAAAAACGCAGCGAAAATCGCGAGTGGTTTAAAAATGTCTCAAAACGCCTCGAAAAACGCGAGTTGCTCAAAAAACGTCTGAAAATCAGGAGCTGTTTTCCCTTCAAAACAGCTCCATATTTTCAGACGTTTTTGACTCTGCTTGTGAACATACCCTCAAAATCAGTACTAGAACAGTGGGGGGTACAGCAGGTTTGATACTTATGAATACAATGCCTTGGAGTAGTATAGATTGACACAAATACAAAAATACATACACTACCGTTCAAAAGTTTGGGGTCACCCAGACAATTTTGTGTTTTCCATGAAAACTCACACTTATATTTATCAAATGAGTTGCAAAATGACTAGAAAATATAGTAAAGACATTGACAAGTTTAGAAATCATGATTTTTATTTAAAATAATAATTTTCTCCTTCAAACTTTGCTTTCGTCAAAGAATGCTCCATTTGTAGCAATTACAGCATTGCAGACCTTTTGCATTCTAGCTGTTAGGCATCATTTACACTAGCGTAATATACTCGTGTGCGACGCGCGTGCTTTTCACGCGTGTCGTACGCACCTATATTAGGCTATGGGGCAGTGCAGACAGTGCGTGAATTTTGCGCAGTGCGAGTGCGTTGCGTAAAACTCACGTCATGTCCTTTCTTTGTGCGCTGTTCGCGCATCACGCACCAATTGAAGTCAATGGGTGCGTGAAAACCATGCAGGTCGCACGGAAGCACTTCCATGCGAACTGCGTGATTCGCGCATCAGCTGTCAAACTCTGAATGTAAACAGAAAATCACCACATGCTTTTCTGTTTACAAACATCCAAACGGAGGGTCATAATGATGGCGAAAATCACGCAGCTGTGCATCATACACTGATGACACCCGCAGCTGTTAAGTGCCTTTTGCGCAAACTGCAGTGAAAACTGCAAACCCTCGTGTAAATCAGGCCTTAATTTGCTGAGGTAATCGGGAGAAATTTCAGCCCATGCTCCCAGATGCCCCTCCCACAAGTTGGATTGGCTTGATGGGCACTTCTTGCGTACCATACGGTCAAGCTGCTCCCACAACAGCTCTATGGGGTTGAGATCTGGTGACTGCGCTGGCCACTCCATTACAGATAGAATACCAGCTGCCTGCTTCTTCCCTAAATAGTTCTTGCATAATTTGGAGGTGTGCTTTGGGTCATTGTCCTGTTGTAGGATGAAATTGGCTCCAATCAAGCGCTGTCCACAGGGTATGGCATGGCGTTGCAAAATGGAGTGATAGCCTTCCTTATTCAAAATCCCTTTTACCTTGTACAAATCTCCCACTTTACCAGCACCAAAGCAACCTCAGACCATCACATTACCTCCACCATGCTTGACAGATGGCGTCAGGCACTCTTCCAGCATCTTTTCAGTTGTTCTGCGTCTCACAAATGTTCTTCTGTGTGATCCAAACACCTCAAACTTCGATTCGTCTGTCCATAACACTTTTTTCCAATCTTCCCCTGTCCAATGTCTGTGTGCTTTTGCCCATATTAATCTTTTCCTTTTATTAGCCAGTCTCAGATATGGCTTTTTCTTTGCCAATCTGCCCTGAAGGCCAGCATCCCGGAGTCGCCTCTTCACTGTAGACGTTGACACTGGCGTTTTGCGGGTACTATTTAATGAAGCTGCCTGTTGAGGACCTGTGAGGCGTCTATTTCTCAAACTAGAGACTCTAATGTACTTGTCTTGTTGCTCAGTTGTGCAGCGGGGCCTCACACTTCTCTTTCTACTCTGGTTAGAGCCTGTGTATGTTGTCCTCTGAAGGGAGTAGTACACACCACTGTAGGAAATCTTCAGTTTCTTGGCAATTTCTCGCATGGAATAGCCTTCATTTCTAAGAATAAGAATAGACTGTCGAGTTTCACATGAAAGCTCTCTTTTTCTAGCCATTTTGAGAGTTTAATCGAACCCACAAATGTAATGCTCCAGATTCTCAACTAGCTCAAAGGAAGGTCAGTTTTATAGCTCTTCTAAACAGCAAAACTGTTTACAGCGGTGCTAACATAATTGCACAAGGGTTTTCAAGTGTTTTCTAATCATCCATTAGCCTTCTAACACAGATAGCAAACACAATGTAACATTAGAACACTGGAGTGATGGTTGCTGGAAATGGGCCTCTATACACCTATGTAGATATTGCATTAAAAACCAGACGTTTGCAGCTAGAATAGTCATTTACCACATTAACAATGTATACAGTGTATTTCTGATTAATTTAATGTTATCTTCATTGAAAAAAACTGTGCTTTTCTTTCAAAAATAAGGAAATTTCTAAGTGACCCTAAACTTTTGAACGGTAGTGTATATATATATATATATATATACACAGCACCAGAACCGAGCTTGGTACATATATACAGCACCAGTACAAATACAGCTCAGTACAGAGATAATTAGAAAATTTAGTTTAACCGCTGCCATATAAGTTTGTACGGTATAAAACTACAGCTCCCAGTATAGCCAGAACGATGGTAAGGATATGCTGGGAGTTGCTGCTTCACAAAAAAGAACGATACACACATCATCTCGATGCAGATTATACAGTGACTACAGTACTGAGCAGGCCCAGGGAGAATAAACATTTACATTTAGTGACTCACCGGTGATGACTTCTCAGATTTTAGTCGTTCTCTTTACTTTTCCATCTGGTCCAGAACTCTATGATGCCTCCTGGCCATGACCCATTTCTGCGGGTAAATTTGCTGCTCAGATGTCTTCGGAAGCTCACTTTTTCCAAAATTTCTGTACCTATAAACAAAGAGCAAATTCTTATAGTACCACACTCTATGCACCCAAATATAATAGTATCATACACTGTGTCCCCGAATATAATAGCGCTACAAACTGTGCCCCTGAATATAATAGTAACATACACTGTGCCCCTGAATAAAATTGTGTCAAACAGTGTAAAGTAATGCACCACACATAGAGCCCCCTGTAGATAGTGCCCCTCATAGAGCCCTCTGTAGATAGTGTTCCCAGTAGAGCCCTCTGTAGATAGTGCTCCCAGTAGAGCCCTCTGTAGGTAAAAGCGTTCCCTGTATACAGGGCCCCCTGTAGCGTTCCCTGTAGCTAGAGCCACCTGTGGCGTTCCCTGTAGATAGAGCTCTCTGTGGCGTTCCCTGTAGATAGAGCCCCCTGTGGCGCTCCTTGTAGATAGGGGCCCTATCTGCAGGGACCGCAACAGGGGGCTCTATCTAAAGGGAACACCAAAGGGGACTCTATCTACACTGAATGCCACAAGGGGCTCTATCTACGGGAAATGCCCGATCTACAAGGAACGTCACATGGGGCCCTATGTGGCGTTACCCTGTAGATAGGGGCCCCTGAGGCGTTCCCGTTATATAAGGGCTGCTATATAGTCCCCTGTAGTTAGTTCCCTATATAGTCTACTGTAGTTCTCGTTCCCTGTATAGTCCCCTATGTAGTGCCCTATAGTGCCCACTGTAGAAGGAAAAAACACATTTTCTTACCTGTCCTGTTGCCGTGCCATCCTCCAGCGACGTCAGTCCTCCTCCACTGGAACGATGCAGCGGCGCGATGACGTCATCGTCATCGCGCCGACTGCATCATCACTAAAGCGCCGAATGGCGAGGCATCATGTGCCTCGCCAGGGCAGCGCTAGTCAACTCAATTGTGTCCGCGTCCTAAGGACGTGGACATAATTGAGTGCAGGGGACCGGACCGCTTCCGGCTTCACCTGGTTCTGCGAACCGGCTGTCATTTTAACAACCCGTTCGGGAGAACTGGGGCAAACCGGCCGGATCCCACCCCTGCATGTACCTATTGTAATCCAGGATGCAGTCTGGTTTAGGGGTCTCTGTACTGGTACCTCGTACAGGTACATGGGTACTGGTGTGGGCATGTATTGTTGTCAATACAAGGACATCTCTCTTGTCCTTGTACTTGACACACAATACGTTGCTGCTAGAATGTGCCCTGCTCTCACCCCTTCTGAGTGTTTGCACAAGCAGTGTCTTAGGGAGGCCTCTCAGATTTCTTCTAGCAGTGCCGCATGCAGCAGTACTTCTGGAAGTGAGACACTTGAAGAGTGGGACGCAGCAGTGGGTACACCAAATCCCACACAATTTTTGCATTAACTCCCAGTGAGGGGGAGGGCATACTGTGGGCTGAATACTGGTGTCCTTCCCTTCATATATCCTAAATTTGTAGGTATAAGCTGATGCACTCTCGCACAGTCCCCGCGATTGATCCCCGCTATAGGAGCTGCGGCAACCCCTGTATAAAACAGCAGCTGTCACAGCTCCTGTATTTGTCGGGAAGACGGCCGAAATGGCCGTTCCTCCCGTGACGTACTATTCTGTCATGGAGCGCGAATGGGATGGTTACCATGACAGAATAGTACGTCACTGAGCGTGAAGGGGTTAATAATCCATTAAAAACAAGAACAGCTGTACACAGCTATAGACAAAAATTCCATATACACTTGAGAAATTTAAAGGGAATGTGTTGTTAGCAAAAAATGTTTTTTTTAGTTAAACAATTCGTGTGTAGGTGATTAAACATTGTTCTAATTTTTTTTATTTTTTTCACGAGTCAGGAAATATTATAAATTAGATTCTAATTTATAATATTTCCCAGCACTGGTCACTAGATGGAGCAATTCCCAAAATTGCAGCATTTCATGTGGTAAAGCAACCACATTGCTTTATGCTGCAAAATTGGGAAAAAATCCCTCGCTCTAGTGAGCTCTCAGAATCCCCCCCTCCTTTATCCTGGCTAGTGCCGGGAGAAACGAGGGGATTTAACGGTCTAACCTCCTACACTGTGTGTCGCCATTTTTTGAGCTAACACACAGTGTAGAAGGTTAACATACAGTAGTAAACACACACTGAAACACGAACATACATAGAAATCACTTACCTGTTCCTGTCGCCGCCGCTCCCTCCGGTCCGTCCGCTCAGTCTGCTGCCGCTGCTCCAAGTGCACAAGTCCGGAAGCCGCGACCGGAAGTAGTAATCTTACTGTCCGGCCGCAACTTCCGGTCTACAGGAAAATGGCGCCGGACGGCCCTCAGTTCAACTTGGACTGTGTGGGAGCGGCGCATGCGCCGTTCCCACACAGACGGCGTACACCATAGTGGATGGAACGGGCCCCGTTCGCATTCACTATGGGACTGTAGCTGCCGTATTCCATGTCTGTATGTGTCGTTAATCGACACATACAGAAATGGAAAAAAAAATGGCAGCCCCCATAGGGAAGAAAAAGTAAAAAAATAAAAAAAGTAACACACAAACAAACAAATAAATACAAAAGTTTTTTATAAAACACTAACATCAAACTGATATGAAAAAAAATTTTGGGCGACACTATTCCTTTAAAACCAAGAGAGTAATAGGACAGTGGGGGCACAGCAGGTGTGATATGTATAAATACAATGCCTTGGAGCAGATATACTGACACAAATACAAAAATACATATAAATCCCAAATATTATAGTAGAAAGAAAGAGAAGAGTAGGATTTAGGCTATACACATATATATAATAATACCAGATGTCAACGTACTAACTATACTATATAGTCTTGAACGCTGAAATAGGAGCGCTGACAAACAGCCCAAAGGCTAAACACTGGGAATATACAAGATAAATGAAGGCATCCTTCTTCTGGGTGGACCTCTCCCTGAAGAATGATTGTGAAACATGAATTGGAGGGTGCGGTGAGGGAACACAGCAGGAGCTTTATTGCAACAGGGCTAATTATAGAGGCTCTGTCACCAGATTATAAGTGCCCTATCTCCTACATGATCTGATCGGTGCTGGAATGTAGATAACAGCAGTGGTTTTTATTTTGAAAAACGATCATTTTTGAGCAAGTTATGAGCAATTTTAGATTTAGTTTCTTAATGCCCAACTGGGCGTGTTTTTACTTTTGACCAAGTGGGTGTTGTAAAGAGGTGTATGAGGCTGGCCTATCAGTGACCAATCAGCTTCATACACTCCTCATTGTTCCAGCCCAGCATGATCCACAGCACAGTGAGATTGTGCATTGAAAGAAGCTGGGCTGGAACAATGAGAAGTGTATGAAGCTGATTGGTCACTGATTGGCCAGCCTCATACACTTCTTTACAACACCCAGTTGGGCATTAAGAAACTAAATCTAAAATTGCTCATAACTTGCTCAAAAATGATCGTTTTTCAAAATAAAAACCACTGCTGTTATCTACATTCCAGCGCCGATCAGATTATGTAGGAGATAGGGCACTTATAATCTGGTGAGAGAGCCTCTTTATGGTCTGTATAATGCCTTTGGGCTGTTTGTCAGCGACCCTATTTCAGGGTAATGGCTATATAGTATACTTAGTACATTGATATCTTGTTATTTTATCTTTTATAGCTAGGAGTTTCAAATTATAGTTAGTATATATATTATTTGAACATATCACCATTGTGTGGAAATTTGGCACTAATTGTGCATACTCTATCATTTAGTGACCTACCTTAAAACGTACACATTTGTGGGTGTTGATCAATTTTGGAGTATTTCTATATACATGTGTAAATCCTACTCTTGTCTTTTTTTGTACTATAATATTTGGGATATATATGTATTTATTTATTTTTTTAACTCAATAAATTTTTATTGACATTTTTCAACACAGATTTAACAGACATTTGCTATTCAATGCATAAGATGTGTAATACTTGCATCATCAGACAAATATATCATATTATACCGACATACCATATCAAGTTACATTCCAGTAAGCGAAAAACACGATATCTTTGCACTAAAGCCTTACATTTGAGATAACCCAGTACATATGAGATGTGCAATATTTCTTTGCGTATTAAATAATATCCTATCTTTTCTTTTGGATCTTAGCAAATTATTCTCTTTATTTCTCTATTCTCTTCTAGTTTGCATTTCCTCTTTAAGAAATAAGGTTGTGAACGCTCATTAACCATGGGTCCCAATCTGTCTCAAATTTAGGTATTGAATGGTTCTTATATGCCATCATCTTCTCATGTGAGCATGTGCTATTAACATGTGCGATAATTTCTGTCATTGAGGGTATTGTTATACTTTTCCAATACCTGGTTATTGCTACTTTGGTCGCAATAAATATGTGGGCGGCTATTATTCTAAATTCTCTCGGAATATCTTCAATGTTTAAAAAAACTAGTGCTAAAGAAGGTGATGGAATTATTGTAATCCCTACGATATCTGACAGTAATTGGAATGAGGTCCTACATATTCTTTGGAGTAGTGGACAAGTCCATAAAATATGTATCAAGGTGCCTCTACCTCCACAATTCCTCCAACAGTAGTGTGAGGCCTCTGGGTATATGCGTTGAAGTTTATCTGGCGTGTAATACCACCGGAGTATCGTTTTCATCCCTGATTCATAATGAAGAGTGCATTTCAAGTGTTTTGCTATGAAAGTAAGTGCACTAGTCCATTCTTGCTCCGAGTGTACCTTCATAAGTTCTCTCTCCCAAGCTAGATAAGATGATGACTTTTCAAACGTATTTTTAGCTCCCAAAAGATCATATAGAGGCCTCAGTCCTTTAAAATGCCTTTCGGTTTGAGACCACATTCGGAATATGTCCGCATTGGCTGTAACCTCAAACGGACATTCCGTTTGCATGAGATGTCTGATTCTCAGAAATTTATAAAATTCAGTATTTGGAATATTAAATTTGATATGTAAGGAATTAAATTGTACCAATTGGCTATCCTCTATCAAAGATGACATCTGTGTCATACCCTTTTCCTTCCAGGACAGGAGGTCCAGGTCAGGTATAAGGAGCTCTAGTACTTCTATCGGCGCATTTGGGAGTATAGAGAATGTAGAAGAAACACTTAGTGTGTGAAATTTATCCCAATTTTGTAAGGAGGTAGCTAGAAAATATGGCAAGTGAGAGTAATGCGCATTGGAGTGTAATTTTCCTATCAGAAGAGCTTTTAAATTGGTTATGGGGGATACTGATGTTTCGATGTGTACCCAATGTTTGGAGGTGTCTCCCACCCACCAATCTTTCAATTGGGATATCTGGGTTGCTAGATAATAATGTTGGATATTTGGTAAACTCAAGCCCCCATATTTTTTCCCTTTATTCAAAATCCTAGCCGCTATTCGCGGCCTACTCTTCTGCCAAATATATGCGTTTACCAATTTATTTGCTTTATTAAAAAAGGAAAAGGGCACTTTAATCGGCAGTGTCCAGAACAGGTATAGTAATTTCGGAAGTACTAACATTTTAAAAGCTGCTATGCGGCCTATCCATGAGACTTCATGTATTGCTAGTTGTTTCAGTTCTAATTCCATTTGGGATAACATACTATAATAGTTGGCTTGATATAACTGCGACATTTTGGGAGTGATATTTAACCCCAGATATTTTATGTGTGATTGTTGCCAATCCAACTGGAATTCTCTTTTCATAAATTCGCTGACCGCTGATGAGCAGTTCAAAGCTATAGCTTGGGATTTTCCCATGTTAATTTTATAAAACGCTATTTGTCCAAATTCCTGTATGATCTGGAATGCTGCTGCCATTGAGGTTTCTGGTTTTTCTAGGGTTAATATTATGTCATCTGCATATAAGGATATACAATGCGCTCGCCCTCCTATGTTTATCCCTGAAATCTCCTGCTTCTGTCTAAGAGCTTGAGCCAGAGGCTCTATAGAGAGGACAAAAATCAAAGGTGACAATGGACATCCTTGTCTTGTCCCGTTTGTTATTTCAAAATCTTTAGATAAGGCACCATTAACGAAAACTCTTGCCGACGGAACCGTATATAGAGCTTTAATTGCATTTGTAATAGAACCTTCAAATCCCATTTCCTCTAATACCGCAAAGACAAATGACCAATTAACCCTGTCAAAAGCTTTTTCTGCGTCTAGAGTCACCATAACTGCTTTGGTTCCTTTCCTGTCTACATAGTCTAAAATATTAAGAACCCTCCTGGTATTTTCTGTGGCCTGCCTACCCTTAACAAAACCAACCTGGTCCCTGTTGACCAAAAGTGGGATTACATCTGATAAGCGCTTTGCTAACACTTTGGCATAGATTTTTAAGTCAGAATTAAGGAGTGATATGGGCCTAAAGTTTTGCGGTGTATCTGGTGTTTTCCCTGGTTTCAGAAGTGTCACTATCACTGCACTCAGCATTTATTTCGGAAAAGAACCTTTCAAAATTGCGTGTTTCAAGATTTCAAACAGGTGAGGGAGGAGAGCTTCTTCAAAGGTTTTATAATAGGCTCCAGATAAGCCATCAGGACCAGGGGCCTTATGGAGCGGAAGAGCCCTAATTATTTTGGAAACCTCTATTTCTGATAAGGGAAGGTTGAGATCTTCTAATTGCTGGGGTGATAGACGTGGGAGTTTTAAATTAGTCAAAAAATCTTTGACGACTTGTTGGGTTGGTTGTGGATTTGCTGAGTGAGACTGTAGATTATATAGGGATTCATAGTATTCTTTAAATTCCTGCGCTATGTCATCGGGTGAGTATTTTTTAGTGCTACCTAGGGGGTCCTTTAGAAATGGTATTTTACTTTTCACCGCCCTAGCCTTTAATCTATGCGCCAGAAGCTTACTAGCTTTATTATCCTGAGAGTAGTATTGTGCCTTAATGGATTGCAGGTTTTTTTCATATTTATACATTAAGCAATCCTTTAATTTAATCCTAAGATTCCTTATCTTTTCATTGTTGGACTGGGAAACCTTCAGTTTGTTCTGGGTTTCTACTTGGCGCAATTGTGTTGTTGTTTCATCAAATTGTCTCTCTCTTTCCTTTTTTGCTCTATGTCCCCACTTTATAAAAAGACCTCTCATAAACGCCTTATGCGCTTTCCATAAAACAAAAGGGTCGCTAACAGAATTCTTGTTCAGCTTAACCCCTTCCCGCTCCTTGACGTACTATTACGTCATGGCAGCTGTATCGTTCACGCTCCATGCCGTAATAGTACGTCTCGGGAGTAACGGCCGTTTCGGCCGTCCTCCCGACACATACAGGAGCTGTGACGCTGCTGTCTTGTTCAGCAGCTGTCACAGCTCCTACAGCGGGGACCGATCGCTGTGTCCCCACTGATTAACCCCTTAAAAGCCGCGTTCTATAGAGATCGCGGCTTTTTAGGGGTTAAGCTGCCATCGCCGGCCTGCTACGCGATAGCGGCCGGCGATGGTGACTATGGCAACCGGACACCAAATAATGGCGTCCGGCTATGCCATAGACGGAAGCCTAGTGGGTCCTGACAACGTCAGGACCCACTATGCTTGCTGTCAGTGAGTAGCTGACAGTTCTAATACACTGCACTACGCATGTAGTGCAGTGTATTAGAATAGCGATCAGGGCCTCCTGCCCTCATGTCCCCTAGTGGGACAAAGTAATAAAGTAAAAAAAAAGTTAAAAAAAGATGTGTAAAAATAAGAAAATAAAAGATTTAAAAGTAATAAAAGTAAAAATCCCCCCTTTTACCTTATCAGTCCTTTATTATTAATAAAAATATATAAACAAACAAATAAACTATACATAATTGGTATCGCCGCGTCCGTAACGGCCTGAACTACAAAAGTATTTCGTTATTTATCCCGCACGGTGAACGCCGTAAAATAAAATAATAATAAACCGTACCAGAATCACAATTCTTTGGTCACTTCACCTCCCAAAAAATGGAATAAAAAGAGATCAAAAAGTCGCATGTACCGAAAAATGGTCCTGATCGAAACTACAGTTCGTTACGCAAAAAATAAGTCCTCGCACGGCTTTATTGATTGAAAAATAAAAAAGTTCTGGCTCTTAGAATAAGGTAACACAAAAAGTAAATGATTGTTTACAAAACTAATTTTATTGTGCAAACGCCATAAGACATAAAAAAAACCTATAAACATCTGGTATCGCCGTAATCGTATCGCCCCGCAGAATAAAGTGAATATGTCATTTATAGCGCACGGTGCACGCAGTAAAAAAAAAAGAATAAAAAAACAATAGTAGAATTGCTGTTTATTAGTCACCGCGCCACCTAAAAATAGAATAAAAACTGATCAAAAAGCCGCATGCATGACATGAAAACTACAATGGATTCCTCAAGGGGTCTAGTTTCCAAAATGGGGTCACTTTTGGGGGGTTCCCAATGTTTTGGCACCACAAGACCTCTTCAAACCGGACATGTGCCTAATAAAAAAGAGGCTTCAAAATCCACTAGGTGCTCCTTTGCTTCGGAGGCCGCTCCTTCAGTCCATTACCGTCCGAGGGCCACATGTGGGATATTTCTCAAAACTGCAGAATCTGGGCAATACGTATTAATTTGCGTTTCTCTGGTAAATCCTTTTGTGTTATAAAAAAAATGGTATAAAGAGGATTTTCTGACAAAAAAAAAATGTAAATTTCACCTCTACTTTGCTCTAAATTTCTGTGAAACACCTAAAGGGTTCATAAACTTTCTAAATGCTGTTGTGAATACTTTGAGGGGTCTAGTTTCTAAAATGGGGTATTTGATAGGGGTTTCTAATATATGGGCCCCTCAAAGCAACTACAGAACTGAACTGGAACCTAAAAAAATAAATAAATGAGGCAATACTTGGCTTCTTACATTATACTGATAATGAGCCGAGCCCACGCCGAGATGACCCCAGTTTTGACCGTTTGTATAAACGGAGACCCCTATCAGACCGTTCCAGTGCCCGCTTTTCCCAAGCATACACCCCCGAGAAGTGTATTTCTATTGATGAGTCCCTGGTACATTTTAAAGGGAGGGTTCATTTCTGCGAATACCTACCGGGTAAGAGGGCAAGGTATGGCGTGAAGATGTATAAGCTGTGAGAGTGCATCAGGGCATACCTACAGATTTAGGATATATGAAGGAAAGGCCACCCCCAAACCAGACTGCATCCTGGACTACAATAGGTACATGGGAGGGGTGGACTTGTCAGATCAAGCCCTGAAGCCCTACAGTGCCATGCGGTGTGGTATAAGAAGCTGGCCGGGCACATCATACAGATGGCATTGTACAATGCGTACGTGCTACATCGATGTACAGGGCAGACGGGAACTTTCCTGGAATTTCAAGAGGTGATTATCAAGAACCTAATCTTTAGGGACCAAGAAGGGGGGCCCCCAGTACTTCTGGAAGCGAGGCGACACGCATCGTACCAGGGCAACACTTTCCAGGAGAAGTTCCCCAAACTGGCAAGAAGGGAAAAAGTCAAAAGAGGTGCAAAGTCTACTATAAGAGGGCGATAAGGGATGACACAATATATCAATGTGACACGTGTCCCGAAAAACCAGAGCTCTGTATGAAAGTGTTTTAAAATTTATCATACATCCCTTGGTTTATAATTTACCCTGATGCCCTCCGCACAGCTTATCCCCCCTCATCTTTCCCCTCTGGACCCTGCTGTGTGTCCAGGCAGCTGATAACAGCCACATGTAGGGTATTGCCATACCCGGGAGAACCCACATTACAGTTTATGGGGTGTAGGTCTCCGGTCAAAATGCTCACTACACCTCTAGATGAATGCCTTAAGGGTGTAGTTTTTAAAACGGGGTCACTTCTTGCGGGTTTCAACTGTACTGGTACCTCAGGTGCTTCTGCATACATGACTTCGCACTAGAAAATCCCCAGTAGGCCAAATGGTGGTCCTTTCCTTCTGAGCCCTCCCATGGTCCCAAACGGCAGTTTATCACAACAAATGGGGTATTGCGGCACTCAGAACAAATTGCGCAACAGAATGGGGTATTTTATTTCTTGTGAAAATAAGAAATTTTCAGCCAAAACTACATATTATTTGAAAAAAATAATTTTGTTTTCATTCCCAGCCCAATTCAAATAAGTTCTGTTGAAAAAACTATGGTGTCAAAATGGTCACAACACCCATAAATGAATTCCTTGAGGGGTGTAGTTTCCAAAATGGGGTCATTTGTGGTGGGTTTCTATTGCTTTGATACCTCTGGGGCTCTGCAAATGTGACATGGCACCCGAAAACCAATCCAGCAAAATCTGTACTCCAAAGAACACACAGCGCTCCTTTCATTCTGAGCCCTCCCATGGGCCCAAACGGCAGTTTATCACCACAAATGGGGTATTGCCGCACTCAGGACAAATTGGGCAACAAAATGGAGTATTTTATTTCTTGTGAAAATAAGAACTTTTGAGCTAAAATGACATATTATTGGAAAAAATATATTTTTTTTTAATTCCCAGCCCAATTCAAATAAGTTCTGTGAAGAAACTATGGAGTCTAAATGGTCACATTACCCATAAATGAATTCCTTGAGGGGTGTAGTTTCCAAAATGGGGTCACTTCTGGTGGGTTTCCATTGCTTTGATACCTCTGGGGCTCTGCAAATGCGACATGGCACCCGAAAACCAAACCAGCAAAATCTGTACTCCAAAGAACACACAGCGCTCCTTCCCTTCTGAGGCCTCCCATGGGCCCAAACGGCAGTTTATTGCCACAAATGGGGTATTGATGCACTCAGGAGAAATTGGGCAACAAAATTGAGTATTTTGTTCCCTGTGAAAATAAGAAATTTTGGTAAAAAATTACATCTTATTGGAAAAAATGTCATTTTTTTAATGTCACAGCCCAATTGAAATAGGTGCTGTGAAAAAACTGTGTGGTCAAAATGCTAACAACAACCATAAATGAATTCCTTGAGGGGTGTAGTTTCCAAAATGGGGTCACTTTTGGTGGGTTTCCATTGCTTTGATACCTCTGAGGCTCTGCAAATGCGACATGGCACCCGAAAACCAATCCAACAAAATCTGGACTCCAACAAACATATAGCGCTCCTTTCCTTCTGAGCCCTCCCATGGGCCCAAACGGCAGTTTATCACCACAAATGGGGTATTGCCACACTAAGGACAAATTGGGCAACAAAATGGGGTGTTTTGTTTCCTGTGAAACTAAGAAATTTTGATCACAAATGACATTTTATTGGAAAAAATGAAATTTTTTTCATTTCAGAGCCCAATTCAAATACGTGCTGTGAAAAAACTGTGCGGTCAAAATGGTAACAACAACTCTAAATGAATTCCTTGAGGGGTGTAGTTTCCAAAATGGGGTCACTATTGGGGGATTCCTACTGTTTTGACACCTCAACACCTCTTCAAACCTGGCATGCTGCCTAAAATATATTCTAATAAAAAAGAGGACTCAAAATGCACTAGGTGCTTCTTTGATCTAGGGCTTGTGTTTTAGTCCACGAGCGCAGTAGGGCCACATGTGGGACATTTCTAAAAACTGCAGAATCTGGACAATACATATTTAGTAGTGTTTTTCTGGTAAAACCTTCTGTGTTACAGAAAAAAAATGAATAAAATTGAAATTCAGCAAGAAAAATTAAATTGGCAAATTTCACCTCCACTTTGCTTTAATTCCTGTGAAATGCCTGAAGGGTTAAAAAACTTTCTAACTGCTGTTTTGAATACTTTGAGGGGACTAGTTTTTAAAATAGGGTGTTTTATCTGGGTTTCTAATA
Source organism: Rhinoderma darwinii (assembly GCF_050947455.1). Classification (NCBI taxonomy): domain Eukaryota; kingdom Metazoa; phylum Chordata; class Amphibia; order Anura; family Rhinodermatidae; genus Rhinoderma; species Rhinoderma darwinii. The sequence continues at coordinate 95,267,207 of NC_134692.1, forward strand.
CATAGGCCCCACAAAGCCACTTCAGAACTCAAGAGGTACCTTAAAAAAAAGGCTTTTGAAATTTTCTTAAAAATATGAGAAATTGCTGTTTATGTTCTAAGCCTTGTAACGTCCAAGAAAAATAAAAGAATGTTCAAAAAACGATGCCAATCTAAAGTAGACATATGGGAAATGTGAACTAGTAACTATTTTGGGTGGTATAACCGTCTGTTTTACAAGCAGATGCATTTAAATTCTGAAAAATTCAATTTTTTCAAAATTTTCTCTAAATTTTGCAATTTTTCACCAATAAACACTGAATATATCGACCAAATTTTACCACGAACATGAAGCCCAATGTGTCACGAGAAAACAGTCTCAGAATCGCTTGGATAGGTTTAAGCATTCCGACGTTATTACCACATAAAGTGAAATATGTCAGATTTGAAAAATGGGCTCTGAGCCTTAAGGCCAAAACTAGGCTGCGTCCTTAAGGGGTTAAAATATTCCTCTATTCCTCTACCCAATTCCTCCTTATATTTAGGATTAGACATCAAATATGTGTTGTTTCTCCATAAAAAGTGAGATGTTGTGCTATGAACATCACTAACACTCATAGTAATAGCAGCATGATCTGACCATTTAATCAATTCAATAGAGGATTTTTCCACATTTTGTATCAAGGAGCGACCCACTAGAAATAGATCTATACGAGAGTATGACTTATGTGCTGGAGAATAAAAGGTATAGTCCCTTTCTGTGTCATGTTGAATACGCCAGATGTCATATATATTTTCCCGAAGTAGGACAGATGCTAAGGATTGGTAGTGGGTTTTATGGTCACTCGTGGAATCCAATGTGGGATCATGAATAGTGTTAAAGTCTCCGCAAACCACTAATTCTCCTCTTCTAACCTTATTAATTTTTGTAAATAATTTGTTAATGAATCGAATTTGATGTGTATTTGGGACATATGCCACCACTATTGTAAATAACACATTATTGAGCTCTCCTATCTGAATAATGTATCTCCCTCCTGGGTCTGAAAAGAACGCTATTGAATTGAAAGCCACTGTGTTTCTTATTGCTAATAATACACCTCTCTGTATTTTATTGTAGTGAGAAAGGATAATGTTAGGGAATTGAGGGTGTTTTATTCTGTGAGCGTCCTGTTTTAGTATATGGGTCTCTTGCGCACAGAGTATATCCCATTTCAAGGACAAAGCTTCTTTCCACATAAACGCTCTTTTGTGGGGGCTGTTCAAGCCTTTCACATTCATAGAAACAAATTTAACCATTGCAGTATAAAGTAGAGGCGGGAGTATGACCCTGAGGTATGTTATGGTATTCCTGTGACCCTATGAGTCCTAACTGTTTATCTGATCTGAGAGGAACTGCGTGTTTACCCACATCCGCAAAGAACAACCTTGTATTTCTCCCTTTATGACTAGGCATGTCTATGGTATTATGTTCCAATTTCAACAATGCATTATTTAAACGACATTGATAACAAATGAACATATTTGGGTGCCTCATGACCCATTCAGAGTCGCACCAACCATACAAACCTTTTGAACACATATACAGCTGAATAAGCTGCTGATGGAAACTGGGACTATTTCTCAGGGCTCGAATCCCAGAGACATGTCAGAACCCCATACGGCAACCGTGTCACGTTGAATTGAAGACTCTTTAGCGAGGAAGTCTCTTTCGTGGTGGTACCACTTGCCAATCTTGCCCAATGTGGTTATGTAACCGGTCTTGTTCTTCCATCCTCTCCGGGTAGGGAAGATTTCTCGATTGTAAGAACTTTCGTCCCTCTTCTCGATTTGAGATAACATGGAATGTTCCGTTATGGCGTATCAGAATTTTAACCGGGAAGCCCCATCTATATGCGATATTGTGATCACGTAGAGTTGCCGTTATCGGTGCCAAGCTTTTGCGCATGCGAAGAGTGGGTAAAGAGAGATCTGCGTACAATTTGATATGCTGATATGGCGCTGGTATATCTCCCATCGACCGTACCGCGGCCATCAACGCTTCTTTGACATGATAGTAATGGATCCTGATAAGGACATCCCTAGGCAAAGTTTCCGGTAAGTGCTTCGGTTTTTGCAATCTGTGTGCCCTATCTATTATAATGTCAGTAGCTGAGCTTGATGGTAATATTGCCAACATGAGTGCTTGCACATGTTTGGTGAGATCCTCATTTTGAATATCCTCCGAAATTCCTCTCACCTTCACATTGTTCCGCCTGGAACGATCTTCCAGATCTATTACTTTAGCTTGCAAACTTTCAATTTCTGCTGCCATGTCTGAATGTGAATCCACTAAATTATTATGAGATGTCGCAAACTCTCCCATTTTGTGTTCCATATGATGAGTTTGTTGCCCCAGTCCCTGTAATGTAGCATTAATGGGGGCTAGTAAGGCAGTAAATTCTGCATGCATAGAGGTGCTAAACGCCGTCAGCATCTCCTTCATCAGAGTGCCCGATGCTGGACTATCATTTGTGGGGATGTCCCTGAGTGGTTGAATCCCCGAAGATGAACCCTGGGAGTGAGAGTCTCTCTCTCTTACCTCGGCGCCTCGACTTGTCTGCACCTGTAACTTGAGGCGCTGCTTCTCAGGACTGAGTGAAGGGGAAGTTGGCGTCGACCTCGTGGCGCCCCCGTCACTAACCTCCTCCAAGGACTCCCCTGCCAACGGACTGTATCGGGATCCCGAGATTATCGTCTGTGTTGACCTCCTAGATTCCGCTGAGGTAAGTATGGATCGTTTCATCTTCTGGGAAGAGCTGGCGGAGTGAGGTGAAGCTGGTTTTCCCGGGCTTGACGAAGAAGGAAGTAATGTGAGGCCAGCAGCCCCGTCATCTAACTCCCGGTCTTTCTCAAAGTAGAAGTCCAGTTTGCCTTGTTGCTTAAGGCTTCTCTTGCCCCTTGTCATCATGAGCGGTTATAACCACCTTTCGATTGCCGAAATCACTTGTATAAGAGCCTAGCTTTGAAAGTAGCTTTGATGTTGCCGGAGCTCCGGATTCAAGCTGCCATGTCTCTCGGCTGCCAAGCCACGCCCCATATATATGTATTTTTGTATTTGTGTCAGTATATACTGCTCCCAGTCATTGTATTCATAAATGTCAAACCTGCTGTGTCACCCACTGTCCTACTACACTGTTAATTTTAATTGTCTCAAGTGTATATGTAATGTTTGTGCATAGCTGTGTACAGCTGTTCTTGTTTCTAGTGGATTATTAATTAAGATATTTATATTTTCATTTTGTTATCATTTGATTTTTGGAACTATGGTTATAGAGATTCGTTGTACACTGCAGATATTCCCCCTCCCATAGAGCCCCCTGTAGATAAAGCCCCATGTTGATAAAGCCCCCTGTTGATAGAGCCCCCCATTGAGCACCCTGTCAATAATGCCCCCTGTAGATTAAGCCCCCTGTAGAAAATGCCTCTCACACTGTTAGGGGGGATTCACACGAGCGTGTATTCGGTCCGTGCGGGCCGCGTGGTTTTCACGCGGCACGCATGGACCAATACAAGTCTATGGGGCAGTACAGACAGTCCGTGCTTTTTGCGCAGCGTTTGTCTGCTGCGCAAAAAGCGCGACAGGTTCAATAACTCTGCGTATTTCGCGCATCACGCACCCATTGAAGTCAATGGGTGCGTGAAAATCACGCGCACCACACGGAAGCACTTCCGTGGGACGAGCGTGATTCGCGCAACAGCAGTGAAAAGGATGAATGAAAACCGAAAAGCACCACGTGCTTTTCTGTTTCCGAACATCCAAACGGAGTGTCTTTGCGATGAGCGAAGCCGGACAAGCGTACCGAACTTCACCGGGTTCGGCCAAACTCGTTTTGGCCGATCCCGGCAAAAAAATTATCGGTACGCGACGTCAGGAGATAGTCACTGTCCATGGTGCTGAAAGAGTTAAACTGTTTCAGCACCATGGACAGTGACTTGCGATCCCAAAATACATTAACCTGTAAAAAAAAAACGAAGTTCTAACTTACCGATTACTCCTGTCTCCTTCCTGCAGTCCGACCTCCCGGGATGACACTTCAGTTCAAGTGACAGCTCCAGCCAATCACAGGCCAAGCACAGGCTGCAGCCAATCACAGGCTGCAGCGGTCACTTGGACTGCTGCGTCATCCAGGGAGGTGGGGCCCGATGTCAAGAGAGGCGCGTCACCAAGGACGCGTCACCAAGGACGCGTCACCAAGGACGCGTCACCAAGGCAACGGCCGGGAAGTTCTCGGTAAGTAGGAACTTTATCTTTTTTTTTTACAGGTTTTTCGCTGTTGTGTTCGGCATTCACTGTCGAGGGTGCTGAAAGATTTAGCTCTTTCAGCACCTTGGACAGTGACGGGCGTTGACAAGCCTCATCTCTATGATGCCGGCTGCGCGAAAATCACGCAGCCGCGCATCAGACACGCATGACACACGCAGCTGTCAAATGGTTTTTGCGCTCGCAAAACGCTGCGTTGTTTGCGCGCGCAAAAACGCAACGTTCGTGTGAATCTCCCCTTAACTAATTAAAAAAAAATACATACTCACCTGATCCCGTTACCGCTCCGTCCTTTAGCAATGCAAGCCTGTTCTCTAATGAGCAGGTCTTATACAACTGAACGACGCAAGCGGCACGATTACGTCATAGCACCGCCTGCGTCATTAAAAAGCACTGAATGGCAGGGCAAGAAAGTCATGTACAGTACATACATACATTAACAAATACATATTACACATACAGTACATACAAACATTCACACTACAGATACACTATACACATACAGTGCATACATACATTACACAACACAGATACACTATACACATATAGCACAGGCGTAGCTAGGTTCTCCAGCACCCGGGGCAAAGATTCAGTTTGGCGCTCCCCCCCATCTTTCCCGACATCTCCTTCCTCGCCATGTTTGTTTTCTCTACCAATCAATGAGGTGTCATTTTTTTCCCCCACATTTTTGTTTGTAACTCGAGCATACAGCCATTTGTACATTTTAAAAGCAATATAGTTCTATATACAACACCTGAACCAAGCTCATTACATATACACAGCACCAGAACAAAGCTCATTGTAGCGTCCATATCCGCGGACCGTCGGGTTTACTCTCCCCCGGCGGCTGCAGGCATGCATCCGTGAGTGCTTGCTCGCATCTCCTTCCCAGGAGACGCCAGCGCTCACTTCCGCTCCGGTCCACTGTGTCCCGTAGGGTGCGTGTGCACGCTCATGCCCGGCCTCTCACGCACATGGGAAATCTTCATCATCAACTGCCCATGATTTCCTGGACTATAAGAAGGGCCCTGCCCCTTTGCTCATTGCCTGAGCATTGTTCGTTTTCCCATGTCATTCTTGCAAATGGTCCCTTAGTGTTATCCTGTTCCTGTTGTTACCCATGCCCTGTTACCTGTATCCTGTATCCCGTGCTGTGTTCTTGATCCTGAGCCTGTTAGTTTTGGAGTTGTGTCCTATTGCACCTGCTGTCGTCTGCCACGTCCAGTGTCATCTGCCATGTCTCGCGTAAACCTGCTGCACCCACCTCTATCCGTGCTAAAGCCTTGGCCACTGTCTGGACTATTCAGGTACCCTAGTGCAAGAATTTGTATTGCTTGGGTGCTCTGGCGGTGCGGCCTAGTGGGTCCACATACCCACAGACCGTGACAGTACGCTTGTAACGTCTACGGCCAAGGGCCGTCGTTCAGACTTACCCTCTGATGGCCCGGGCCATCGACATCTCCAGGGAGACGCTGGCATTCACTTCCGGGTCCTGGGACTGTTTCCCGCAGGCCGCACGCACCCGCGCGTGCATGGCCTTAAAGGGCCAGTACGCATCCAGCTGTCATTAATCAGTATTAGCCCAGAATGCTGCTGGACTATAAAAGGGTCTCTGCCCACTTGATCCTTGCCTGAGCTTTGTTGTTTACCTAAAGTTTGTCTTGCAAATGGTCTCCCAGTGTTTTCCAGTTTCCAGTGTTACCCGTTCCTGCTGCCAGTACCCTGTATCCCGTGCTACCGTGTCTCTGTGCATCTACTGTGAAAGTCAAGTCGTGTCTTACGCTGCATCTACTGTGAAAGTCAAGTCGTGTCTTCGGCTGCATCTACAGTGAGAGTCAAGTTGTGTCACCGCTACTGTCTACATTGCCTCAGGTACCCTTTCTGGACTATAGACATTGTTTTGTACCTAGTTGGCCAGCTGCTATCCCACTATGGGTCCACAACCTGCTCCGTGACAGTACGCTCAGGCCATGGACCCCGCTGGTCAATTCAAGGGCATGTCTGGAGCATGGACGAGTCTCGTCGGCAGCCACTGCTATCTTTAACCTTCGCCAGAAGGACGCCTCCATGGGCGAATACACCATCCAGTTCTGGACCTTTGCAGGAGAACTATCCTGGAACAATGAGGCCTTGGTAGCATCCTTCTGGCATTGCCTATCGCCCGAGATCAAGGACGAACTTGCTGCTCGAGATCTACCAGCTGCCTTAGACGACCTGATTCTACTAGCTACTCGAGTGGACATAAGGCTCAGAGAGAGATCTCCAGAGATTTGACAGGAGAGATGGCTTCCTAGACTGGCGACCAACTTCCAGCAACCCCTCTTGCCTTCTTCTACTGCTCCACCCGAGGATCCGTTGCAGGTGGATTGGTTTAACTGTCCGTTCAAGAGAAACAGCACAGACGTACTTCTGGACTCTGTTTATATTGTGGCCTCACTGGCAAATGTCATGCATCTGTGACCCCAAAAGCCAAAAAACCCCAACGCCTAGGATTGGTTGGAGAGACAACCCTGGGAAATACTGCATTTAATAGAGAACTCTCCTCCAAACTGTTCATTCCTGTGACCATCGTTGCTGGCGAGAGGCCCCATCCAGTCTCTGCCTACCTTGTCTCTGGCTCTGCAGCCAATTTCATCTGCCAAGACCTTGTGGATCTTCTTCAGTTGCCCACTGTTCTGCTGGAAAGGCCATTGATCATTGCCTCGGTAGATGGACTGCCTTTGCCTGACCCAGTTTTGTCTGTGACCAAGCCTTTAAGACTTCAAGTGGGAGTTCTTCACTCGGAACTCATCTCCCTGTTTGTCCTGCCCAAGGCCGTCAACCCTGTGCTGCTGGGTTTGCCTTGGCTCCGTCTACACGTCCCAGTCCTGGATTGGAACTCTGAAGAGGGTCTCCAGTGGGGTCCCAAGTGTCTCGACCGCTGTCTGGTGCATGTCCATCCGTCTCAGTCTCCTCCAAATCAGTCATTGGCAGGGTTGCCTCCTTGTTACTCTCTGTTTTCGGATGTCTTTGACAAGTAGGAAGCAGAGACATTGGCACCACATCGAGCGTATGATTGTCCTATCGACTTGGTTCCTCTTTCGTCCCCTCCTCGCAGTAGAGTATACCCTCTCTCCTTACCTGAGACCCAGTCTATGTCGGCCTACATTAAGGATAATCTGAAGAGGGGCTTCATACGTAAATCCTCATCCCCGGCCGGAGCCAGGTTTTCTTTGTCAAGAGGAAAGATGGATCCCTCAGACCCTGCATTGACTACTGATGCCTCAACCAGATAACGGTGAAGAGCAGGTACCCATTGCCTTTGATTTCGGAACTGTTTGATCGCATACGGGGGGCAATTTTTTTTTTCTAAACTAGACCTACGGGGGGCTTACAATCTAATCCGGATTCGTCAGGGTGACGAGTGGAAGACTGCATTTAATACACGTGATGGGCTACTACGAATATCTGGTCATGCCCTTCGGCCTATGTAACGCCCCCGCGTGTTTCAAGAATTTGTCAATGACATTTTTAGTCATCTCCTCTATGTCTGTGTTGTGGTGTATCTCAATGACATTTTTGATATTTTTTTCCCCAGATCTTGTGACTCATCAGGCTCATGTCCGCCGGGTGTTGCTTCGATTAAGGGAGAATCATCTTTATGCCAAGCTGGAGAAGTTTCGTGTTTAATAAGAAGTCTCTACCCTTCCTGGGCTATATCATCTCCGATCAGGGTCTCAAAATGGAGCCTGAGAAGGTAAAGGCTGTCCTGGAATGGCCACGCACCAAGGCTTAAGGGCCATACAACGCTTCCTGGGATTCTCCAACTTCTATCGGCTGTTCAATCCCAACTTCTTTTCATTGACAGCTCCCATCTCCACCCTCACTACAAAGGGCATGAATGCCAAGGTGTGGACTCCAGAAGCAGAAGCCGCATTTAAAACCTTAAAAAAGGCCTTCACGTCAGCCTCTATTCTTCATCACCCTGATGTATCCTTACCGTTTTCATTAGAGGTGGACGCTTCCTCTGTTGGTGCCGATGCACTTTTGTTCCAGAGAGGTTCGAAAGGCAAGACTGTGGTATGTGGCTACTATTCTAAGCTGTTTTCTCCCACAGAGCGCAACTACTCTATTGGGGATTGGGAGTTACTCGCCATCAAGCTGGCCCTGCAGGAGTGGAGACACCTACTAGAAGGCGCAGCTCATCCTATCCTGGTCTTCACGGACCACTAGAACCTGACCTATCTACAGACGGCTCAACGGCTGAATCCTCGTCAAGCCAGGTGGTCATTGTTCTTTGCTCGGTTCCGGTTTGAACTCCACTACCGACCTGCCGACAAGAATGTGAGGGCCAATGCCTTGTCTAGGTCATTTGAAACAGAGGACACTGTGGAATCCCCACAGAATATTATTGACGCCTCTTGCATCTATTCTGTTAACCCTCTGCATGTTAGAGACAACTTTTGTACGTCTGGCAGACAGAGGAATAATCCTTCGCTGGGGTCACAGTCCCAAGCTGGCAGGTCATGTTGGTGCCCGTAAGACCCGAGACCTAATTGCCCATCAGTTCTGGTGGCCCACGCTGCCCAAAGACGTCAAGGACTTTGTCTCCTCCTGTACGGTGTGCACAGCAAACAAAGTTGCCCACAACAGACCAGCCGGTCTGCTCCAACCACTTCTCTCGATATATGATCCGTTTTATTCTTACTATATTTATTACTGTGATACCATGTATTGTTATGTATCAATAAAGATGTATATTTTTTACAATATATGGCAGTGATTTATCTCTATACTCTATTGGGGTGCTATGTCCCCTGCGCTTTTGTGCTTTTTAGGTTGTTTCTGAGGTTTGTTGGGGACTTCCCTTTCTGTTCTACCCTGTTCTGAGGTTTTTTTGTAGGTTTACTATACATGTTACTCAGCCAATGCTCGCTTAGCATGAGCCGGTGCCTAGGCAACGGTGTCAAAACACTATGTGTTATATACGCAAAATGTGCAAACCTCCAATAGAGACAAGAACCACAATTTATTTGTTTTTTTCATTTATTCAAGTCCAGCGATAATTAAGACCGGGTCATTGCCATCTTGTCCACGTATATCGTGGTACATCAAGCAAGCTCCATGAGAGCTACAGGTATATATTCTCCACCTCCGTGCAGAAGCCACCTTGAGCAAACATAATGGTCTATTATATATCATATAAAGGACATTTTTTCATATATTTACAACCAAGTGGGATGTCAGTATGGAAGTCACAACTACTTGACACTATCGTTATATTCAGGAACAAAACTGCTGTTGTCAACGATAGATACCTGACAATTTCATTACAAAAAACAAATATTATTATATATATAAACTGGATTGTCCAATTATCTTGAATGGTGGCTGGCTCATCCTGTATTTATTCATATTTCAATTCTGTATCAAGAAATGACAAAATGACGAAATATTAAAATTGATTATCAATCATATCACATCCTATATGACAAAAAGAAATGGCAGAATTCAAAGGAAATACAAGGCAAGCTACCCTCATTACAATGTATAAATCCTGAAATATATCATTAAAGCATATGTCTGGATATTTGGAAATGTAGTCCCTTAGGTGTCAATGTGTCCAAATAAAAAATCCATTGCAATTCACGTTTTTTTTAGCATCATGAGTCTATCACCCCCTCGTTTTGGCAATGGAACATGGTCCAGGATCATAAATCGTAGATCACGTTCATTATGACCTTTTTCCACAACGTGTTTTGAAACAGGCAGATCCAGTTTTCCCTTTCGAATTGTATACCTATGATTATTCAGGCGTGTCTTCAGATCACATATTGTTTCACCAACATATAATAAATTGCATGGACACCAAAGGACATAAACTACCCAATCGGTATTACAAGTTAAGAAATATCGAATTTTATATTTATGTTTAGTATGGGGATGTGTAAATTCCTCTCCTTTCTTAATTAGAGAGCAATTGATACATCCCAAACATGGAAAACTACCCATCCTTGGAGGCTTTAAGAATGTCTGTCGAGTTTTTACAGTAGTAGATTTAATGTCAGTTTTTACTAATCTATCTTTAAGATTAGTTGGGCATCTGTATGACATAAGATGACTTACATCAAATTCTCCAATACCTCTATGTGCATCTCTAACTATCGACCAATATTTCCTAATAATGTTCCCTATCTGAGGGCTTAAATCATTGTATGTCGACACAAATGGAATTCTTTCAAGATTCTTTTTTGTACGATTACCAAACAGGGCATCATGCCTTGTGTATTTTTGAATCCTGGACTTTTGTTTATTAACCACACTCTGTGGATAGCCCTTTGATTAAAAAAATTGCTAATCATGATGTCAAAAGCAGGGTCTAACTTTTCATCCTGATCAACAATTCGTCTTACACATAACATTTGACTAAAGAGCCAATAATTCTCCTAGGATGGCAACTATCGTATCGCAACAATGAATTACGATCAGTAGATTTTATGAATAGTTCTGTATGTAATCCGTTATCTTGAACCTTCTGCACGGAGGTGGAGAATATATACCTGCAGCTCTCATGGAGCTTGCTTGATGTACCATGATATACGTGGACAAGATGGCATTGACCCGGTCTTAATTATCGCTGGACTTGAATAAATGAAAAAAAAACAAATAAATTGTGGTTCTTGTCTCTATTGGAGGTTTGCGCATTTTGCGTATATAACACATAGTATTTTGACAGCGTTGCCTAGGCACCGGCTCATGCTAAGCGAGCATTGGCTGAGTAACATGGATGCCATGACAACAGTTGATGCTTTGATTCCATTGGTTAGCGCTGCTGCCTCTGATAGATGCCTTTCAATTAGTTTGTGAATAGGGATATTATTCCCAATATGTGTCCAGGATTACGCGATTGGTGAGAGGCTCTTGTTTCCTCCTCCTTATGAATATTCATGAGCTTTTCTGATAATTGACGATTTTTTACGTTTTATATGATGTATTTTCACTGTGCACTTTATTTGATATATGTACGATATATGTATGTAACATATGCACAATTTGAATGTACTTTAAATGCATTTTTTTGTATGCTTTTTACAACTCTGATGTAATGATCACTAATGATGTATTCACAAGTGGAGGGTATAAAACCCTGAGTGACACATATCACCATTGCTTGACAAAGGTACTGCTGAGAGGACTGAAACATAGCTATTTCTGTACATGGGTGAATAAACCACTTTCTTTGCAACTACTTTTGGAGTGCTGCGTCTATTTCTTTGTTTTTATATATATATATATATATATATATATATATATATATATATATATATACACTACCGTTCAAAAGTTTGGGGTCACCCAGACAATTTTGTGTTTTCCATGAAAACTCACACTTATATTTATCAAATGAGTTGCAAAATGACTAGAAAATATAGTCAAGACATTGACAAGGTTAGAAATAATGATTTTTATTTGAAATAATAATTTTCTCCTTCAAACTTTGCTTTCATCAAAGAATGCTCCATTTGCAGCAATTACAGCATTGCAGACCTTTGGCATTCTAGCTGTTAATTTGCTGAGGTAATCGGGAGAAATTTCACCCCATGCTTCCAGAAGCCCCTCCCACAAGTTGGATTGGCTTGATGGGCACTTCTTGCGTACCATACGGTCAAGCTGCTCCCACAACAGCTCTATGGGGTGGAGATCTGGTGACTGCGCTGGCCACTCCATTACAGATAGAATACCAGCTGCCTGCTTCTTCCCTAAATAGTTCTTGCATAATTGGGTCATTGCTTTGGGTCATTGTCCTGTTGTAGGATGAAATTGGCTCCAATCAAGCGCTGTCCACAGGGTATGGCCTGGCATTGCAAAATGGAGTGATAGCTTTCCTTATTCAAAATCCCTTTTACCTTATACAAATCTCCCACTTTACCAGCACCAAAGCAACCCCAGACCATCACATTACCTCCACCATGCTTGACAGATGGCGTCAGGCACTCTTCCAGCATCTTTTCAGTTGTTCTGCGTCTCACAAATGTTCTTCTGTGTGATCCAAACACCTCAAACTTCGATTCGTCTGTCCATAACACTTTTTTCCAATCTTCCTCTGTCCAATGTCTGTGTGCTTTTGCCCATATTAATCTTTTCCTTTTATTAGCCAGTCTCAGATATGGCTTTTTCTTTGCCACTCTGCCCTGAAGGTCAGCATCCCGGAGTCGCCTCTTCACTGTAGACGTTGACACTGGCGTTTTGCGGGTACTATTTAATGAAGCTGCCAGTTGAGGACCTGTGAGGCGTCTATTTCTCAAACTAGAGACTCTAATGTACTTGTCTTGTTGCTCAGTTGTGCAGCGGGGCCTCCCACTTCTCTTTCTACTCTGGTTAGAGCCTGTGTATGCTGTCCTCTGAAGGGAGTAGAACACACCGCTGTAGGAAATCTTCAGTTTCTTGGCAATTTCTCGCATGGAATAGCCTTCATTTCTAAGAATAAGAATAGACTGTCGAGTTTCACATGAAAGCTCTCTTTTTCTAGCCATTTTGAGAGTTTAATCGAACCCACAAATGTAATGCTCCAGATTCTCAACTAGCTCAAAGGAAGGTCAGTTTTATAGCTCTTCTAAACAGCAAAACTGTTTACAGCGGTGCTAACATAATTGCACAAGGGTTTTCTAATCATCCTTTAGCCTTCTAACACAGATAGCAAACACAATGTAACATTAGAACACTGGAGTGATGGTTGCTGGAAATGGGCCTCTATACACCTATGTAGATATTGCATTAAAAAACAGACGTTTGCAGCTAGAATAGTCATTTAGCACATTAACAATGTATAGAGTGTATTTCTGATTAATTTAATGTTATCTTCATTGAAAAAAACTGTGCTTTTCTTTCAAAAATAAGGAAATTTCTAAGTGACCCTAAACTTTTGAACAGTAGTGTATATATATATATATAAATATATATATATATATATATATATATATATATATATATATATATATATATATATACAGCACCAGAACCGAGCTTGGTACATATATACAGCACCAGTACCAATACAGCTCAGTACAGAGATAATTAGAAAATTTAGTTTAAC